>NW_028234409.1:37371998-37376998 GCF_977035675.1 Penaeus japonicus
CACCATTACTGAAGCTACTCTCCTTTTTCCAAGCTCTTCTCTCTCATGTAAAAGCCACGGAACTAATGCTTTTCCTTTGCCTGGATTGCAATTAATAGCGTTCAGTTGAATTGCAGAACGCCACACAATTGGGGGAACACAGCTGGACTCTCCGCGGCATCAAAACGTTGGAGAAAGACAGAAATTTGATAAGGCCGGAATGAACAAAGAGCATTTTCGCAAGAAGATGAGGTGATGGATGGCGTTGGTAATGAGGGGAATGAGAGTGATAAATGATAAGGATATCATTTGAATTATAATTAGTAAAAATACTAATATCAACGAATAAATAATGACAATGAAAAATGAGGGAAAAAATGATGAAAATAAGGATGCTACTAATGATGATAGTAGTTGTAGTGATAATGATAATGGTTATTATAATGAAAATGATGATACTAAAACTTATAATAATGATAACAATAATAATGATAAAGATAATAACAGCAATGATAATAACGATGGCAATAATGATACAATAACAACAACAGTTATAATGACAATGACAATACTAATAATGACAACGATAATTGCACTAATTCAATGATGATAGTGAAAATAATGATGATTATTGTAATCACTGCTATTGCGCTAACAACAACAATCAGATTCAAGTAAAAATAGTTTTAGTGGTGATAGGAATAATTATAATGATACTTCTGCTAGTATTGCTACTACCACTGTTACCACTATTACTACTACTTCTAATGAATATGATGGTAATGATACTAAAAACAACAAGGATAGGAAATATATATATATATATATATATATATATATATATATATATGTGTGTGTGTGTGTGTGTGTATGTGTGTGTGTGTGTGTGTGTGTGTGTGTGCGTGTGTGTGTGTATACATATATACATATATATATATGTATATATATATATATCATATTATGTTACATATATATTTATATATATATATATATATATATATATATATATATATGTATGTATGTATGTATGTACATATGTGTATGTGTGTGTGTTTCTATTCACCTGCATAACCGATTAAAGTATGTGATTCTCCAAATCACTCTAACGTATCCTTTGCACTTTCCGCCAAGTGAAGTTAATAGCAGGGAGGGAAAGCACTTTTTTTATCGTTAGAGCAATTAGGTTCATCAGCGAGTCTTTTTCTCTTTCTTTTCCCTCTTAGGATTTCATTTGTGATGTATCTGTCATTCTGTGAGTTTGCCTGTCTTTCTGTCTGTCTGCCTGTCCGTTTGTCTGTCTGTTTGTCTGATTATCTGTCACTGTTAGTAATGTTTACTCCTCAGGAAAGCCACGGAAACTAATGCTGTTCCTGTGCCTGTGATTGCAATAATAGCCTTCAGTGAAATTGCCAGACGCCACACAATAGGGGGAACACAGCTGGCTTTCCTTCCCGCGGCTTCAAAGACGTTTGGAGAAAGACAGAAATTTGATAAGGCCGGAATGAACAAAGAGCATTTTCGCAAGAAGATGAGGTGATGGATGGCGTTGGTAATGAGGGGAATGAGAGTGATAAATGATAAGGATATCATTATGATGATTATAATAGTAATACGAATATCAACAGTAATAATGACAATGATAATGAGGATAATAATGATGAAAATAAGGATGCTAGTAATGATGATAGTAGTTGTAGTGATAATGATAATGGTTATTATAATGAAAATAATTATACTCAAAATTATAATAATGATGACAATAATAATGATAAAGATAATAACAGCAATGATGATAACGATGGCAATAATGATACAATAACAACAACAGTTATAATGACAATGACAACACTAATAATGACAACGATAATTGCACTAATTTAATGATGATAGTGAAAATAATGATGATTATTGTAATCACTGCTATGCCCTACACACAACAATCAAGATTCAAGTATAAATAGTTTTTTAGTGGTGAAGGAATATTATAATGATATTTTTTTGTGTCTCTGCTAGTATATTGCAACTACCACTGTTACCACTATTACTACTACTTCTAATAATATGATTGGTAATGATACTAAAAACAACCAGATGGAAATAAATATATATATAAATATATATATATATAAATATATACAATGTCTGTGTGTGTGTGTGTGTATGTGTGTGTATGTGTGTGTGTGTGTGTGTGTGTGTGTGTGTGTATACATATATACATATATATATATGTATATATATATATATCATATTATGTTACATATATATTTATATATATATATATATATATATATATATATATATATATGTATGTATGTATGTATGTACATATGTGTATGTGTGTGTGTTTCTATTCACCTGCATAACCGATTAAAGTATGTGATTCTCCAAATCACTCTAACGTATCCTTTGCACTTTCCGCCAAGTGAAGTTAATAGCAGGGAGGGAAAGCACTTTTTTTATCGTTAGAGCAATTAGGTTCATCAGCGAGTCTTTTTCTCTTTCTTTTCCCTCTTAGGATTTCATTTGTGATGTATCTGTCATTCTGTGAGTTTGCCTGTCTTTCTGTCTGTCTGCCTGTCCGTTTGTCTGTCTGTTTGTCTGATTATCTGTCTGTCTGTTAGTATGTTTATCCATGCTCTTCTCCTCTACATGTTTAAAGCACGGGAAACTAATGCTGTCTTGTGCTGTTCATGTGCATCTGTCGAAGTGCAATAATATAATAGCGTTCAGTGAACTTGCCAGACGCCACACAATATGGGGGAACACAGTGGCTTTCATTCCCGCAGGCTTCAAAAGACGTGTGGAGAAAGACAGAAATTTGTTAAGGCGGGATAATGAACAAAGAGCATTTTCGCCGAAGAAGATGAGGTGTAGGATAGGCGTTGTGTTGGTAAATGAGGAAGGGACTGAGAGTGATTAAGTCGATAAATGATAAGGATATTATTATGATGATTATAATAGTAATACGAATATCAACAATAATAATGACAATGATAATGAGGATAATAATGATGAAAATAAGGATGCTACTAATGATGATAGTAGTTGTAGTGATAATGATAATGGTTATTATAATGAAAATGATGATACTAAAACTTATAATAATGATAACAATAATAATGATAAAGATAATAACAGCAATGATAATAACGATGGCAATAATGATACAATAACAACAACAGTTATAATGACAATGACAATACTAATAATGACAACGATAATTGCACTAATTCAATGATGATAGTGAAAATAATGATGATTATTGTAATCACTGCTATTGCGCTAACAACAACAATCAGATTCAAGTAAAAATAGTTTTAGTGGTGATAGGAATAATTATAATGATACTTCTGCTAGTATTGCTTTTCCACATTCACCATATTACTACTACTTCTAATGAATATGTTGGTATGATACTAAAAACAACAAGGATAGGAAATATATATATATATTATATTATTATTATATATAAATATATGTGTGTGTGTGTAGTGTGTGTATGTGAATGTGTGTGTGGTGTGTGTGTGTGGTGTGCGGGTGTTGGTGTGTGTATTCATATATACATATATATATATGTATATATATTATATATCATTTTATGTTATATACATATTTATTTATATATATTAATATAAATTAATATTAATATAGATATAAATCTTTGTATGTATGGATGTACAAATTGTACATACAGTTGTGTATGTGGTGTGTTTCTATTCCACCTGCATAACGATTTAAGTATGTGATTCTCAAAGACTCGAAACGTATCCTTTGCACCTTTCCGACCAAGTGAGTTAATATCAGGGTTGGCGAAGCACTCTTTTTTTTATCGTTAGAGCAATTAGGTTCATCAGCGAGTCTCTACTCTCTATCTTCTCTCTATCAGTTTGTCTAGGATTACATTTGTGATGTATCTGTCATTCTGTGAGTTTGCCTGTCTTTCTGTCTGTCTGCCTGTCCGTTTGTCTGTCTGTTTGTCTGATTATCTGTTTGTCTGTTAGTATGTTTATCTGTCTGTCTGTCTGTCTACATATCTATCTTTCTGTCTGTCTGTTTGTCTATCTGAATGACTTGTGTCCCTTTCTCTCTACTCTTCCCTCTCTCTCTCTCTCTCTTTCTCTTTCCCTTTTCTTCTCTCCTCTCCTCTCTCTCTTTCCTCTTCCTCCCCCCTCCTCTCTCTCTCTTTCTCTTATCTCCTCCCCCCTTTCCTCCCCCCCCCCTCTATTTCTCTTTCTCTCTAGGATGTTAACACATACGCCTTCGTATCTGCCTTATAACGTTCATTTCTATAAAACAGAAGCATATTTTTTATGCATATCTAACAAGTTATTCACTGACTAACCGGCAATATATAAATGGACATTGTTTTCCACATATTCTTGCCGTATTGGAAAAAATTAAATCTTCCAATATTAGGTCACTGGTTCTTTTTTCTACCACTGTCCTTGTAGTACGTCAATCTTACCTCCACCCCCTCCCCCTTTACCCCCTCCTTCATTCTCAAATCTTCAAGACCCATAATCTATCCACATAAAATTACATTTGATAATAACAAATGAAACAATACAATTCTGTCCATTGGCTCCTTTCAGTTGGTAGCCCTGCTCGAGAGAAACGATTTCGAGGTGCCAGTGTATAAACGCATTCCCTTATTGAACGCATACCTTATGTTGCTCGCCGAACACGTGTGCAATCTTAATAAAGGGAATAACTGCTTTTTGTCAAACACGCTACGAGGAACAGGGAATTGCCTGAGAATTGGCCAGTGAGAGAAGAAAGCTTTATGTAAACAAGTTTTTTTTTCTGAAAGGCTGTCGATGAATGAAGGATGAAAAAGAGTTCTTTCTTATTAAGCTGCTTCAGTAGAAAATTGAAGCAACAGAAAACATCTCAGTAGATAATGATTCTGATAATGATGATGGTGGTGGTGGTTGTGGTTGTGATGATGATGATGGTAATGATAATGATCATTATGATCATCATGAAGATGATCATGATAATAGCGTTAATGATAATGGTAA
>NW_028234409.1:37399888-37404888 GCF_977035675.1 Penaeus japonicus
ATGGCGGCTTACTTGGAGTTGTCATAAAGATCTAGGGCTGGAATGAGCTGGCGTCGGTCTCCGTTATTAGTCTTCTTGTGGAAGGACGGGAGCGACTTCCGCCTCGCCTCCCTCGCCCGGATCCCTCGACCTTTTCGCATTTCCCTTCTCATGATTCAGAAAAGCAGATCTCTAAAGGTAAATAGCTACAATGCTGTGGAGCAAAATTGAATTTATAACTATAATCATGATGATAACGATTATAATGATGATTGTGACAAAAAGTAATAATGGGGATAATGATAACAATGATAGTAACACGGGTAATATTGTTTATGAAAATGTTACCAATAGGAGTAGTGATAATGACTCTGATAATGATTATGATGCTGATGATGATAACAATAAGGATGATGATAACATTGATAATGATAGAAATAATAACAATAACAGTAATAATGATAATAATGATGATTATACCATTAATATTGGTAATGATGATAATGGTGATGATGATAATAACAATAATAGCTTTGATGATGGTGATTTATTGATCGATGATGATATTGATGATGATGATGATGACGATGATGGTTAAAAATCAAATTGCAAAACACCATAACATTAATAATAATGTATATTCTTTTTACATAGTAGTATTTACATTGTGCAATAATAAGGTATAAATGAATTTAGGATGGAAATATTCTGGTAGATGGTTTCATATCATTATTCCACAGATCTGCATATTCCTTGTTATACAAAGGGTTGTATTTGTCTCGTTTTGACACCCGTAGTACTATCTATTGTTTGTGTAAGTAAAAGCCATTGTGGACCATTTCTTTGTATGGATTTATGGAATAGTAAACTTTGTGTTTTTCTTCGACTTTTAACCATTTGAGTTTGTTAATGTGTGGTGTTATGTGGTTGTGTAACACTTAGTTTTTGTGCTTTTTAAATTTGTGTTTTGTTTGTTGAATGATGTTTAGTTAGTAACTAATGATGGTGAAGGTTAGTGTTTGTACAACAACAATCCTTGTTGCAATAAAGGATTTATTTTTGTTGCAATAAGGATTTTATTTTTGTTTTGTAATTTTGTTTTATTAAAAGGTTCCTGTTTTAATGTTGTAAAGTTATTGAATCTGTCTATGTGTACTCATATTTTTTAAACTGAGATGAGTTGGTTGATATAGCAACTTTCGAATTTTATCTATCGAAGTGATTCTGCTTCTATGAGAGTCTGTTTAGTCTTTCCTATTCATTCATTCAAATTGTTTATAGAGGCAGCGTGAAGAAATTGAGAGTCATTGGAGTGCTAAATAAGATTTTTTGCAGCAGCAGTTGACAGATCATTAATAAATATAGTGAATAAAATTGGGCCTAATACGGAGTGTTGTGTAACAACAGAAGAGACGTGTTGCTTTGATAATACGTTTCCAGGGATTTCGGCGGGCTGAGTTCTCGCGGATTAGTAATTTCTGAAACAATAGATATGTAATTCCGTATCTTCTTGATCATGGCTGACACCCAAATAAGAGTGTTTATTACCTATGTAATTATAAATCTAATTTGTCATTTTAGTACCGATGTATCAGTGGACCGCCTACTTCTAAATCCATGTTGCGTGTTGGATGTTTATTTACCTCGTATCTACATTTATGATGCCAGGCTCCCAGAGTGATGGATACTACAGATGTATTCACAATTACTGTCAGATAGTATGCAATTATAAATTGATAAGCTCCCGTTACTCCGGGAAGGGGGCACGATACCCTGAGCCAAGGGTTCCCTCTCGCTCCGGAAATTAAAGCTCGGGCTTGCTGCTCGAGGAAGTATCGGGCAAGCCCCCTAGTTGTCCACATTAACCCAGGGAGGGTCGTCAGATTTCCCTCTAATTGTGCGGGACCACGAGTTTCCTGAGCTGTTTGGCGGCAGAGGAGAGGAAGCAAAAATCCGTCAGTTTAACGTGGCAGTTAGACTCATAATTACAAAGAGGATGATAAAATAATCATAATAATCATCATCAGCAGCAACATAAAAACAACAGCAACATAGTGACAGGAATAACAACAACATTAATAATTATGATAATGATAATGAAAATAATAATGGTGATACAAGGAATAATAATAATAATAATAATTCTAATAATAATGATGATGATGATGATGATGATGATGATGATGATGATGATGATGATGATGATGATGATGATGATGATGATGATGATGATGATAATGATGATGATAATAATAATAACAATAATAATGAGGGTAATGATAATGATAATAACAGCAATAATAATAGTAATGATGATAATGACAGCAATTATGATTGAGATGATAATATGATAGAAAAGATAATGATCTGAATGATAATGATAGTGATAGTAATATCGTTGATAACAATAGTAACAATAATGATATCAGTTATGTTAATAATATCATTAATAGCAACGTTAATGATAGTTAAAGTAATAATTATGATATAAAATGAAAAAATATATATATTATCAATAACAATAGTAAAAATTATTATTATTATCACCATTATCATTTTTAAAAATAATTTTGCTTTCATGATTGTTGCTGTCATTATTGTTGTTGTTTTGATCCTCAATATCATTATTACCATTATTATTATCATTATAAATAATTATTACATTGATAACAATGATAATGGTACCAATGATAATGATGATAATAACAATAATGATATTAAAAATAATGATATAAAACTAACAATGATTGATGGTAATAAACAGTAATGATGATAATGGTAATGGTAATAATGTAAGTAATCTTCAAGGTAATGATAGTAATACAGATGACAATAATAATGATGATAATAATGACAACACTAATAATAACAATGATAACGATAACGATAATAGTAACAATGACGTTTATAATGATGATAATAGCGGTAACAATGATAATGATGATAATAATAATAATAATAAAAATGATAATATCAATAGTAGTAATCATAATCATAATCATAATAGTGAGATCGGTAATGATAATAATAGTGATAATGATAATGAAACATCAAGAATAATGATAATGATATCCTTAGTAAAGATAAAAATTATAGTAATGATAATGGTCTCGTATGCACATCAATCTTTGCATTTATTGCCATTTTTGCCGATTCTCATTCATTTGATACATCTCATGTATTTCATTTTTATCAAATCAGTATCATTATTTATTTCAAAAGACTATGTTTTAATGTCTTTGATTTCATAAGTAATGTAAACACTTTAGGGATCTGTTATAAAGAGAAATGATCAGACAGTCTAAGGTTTTTATGCAATTTTATCGCCATTTTTGTGCACATGAGCAACAGCGCAAACATCGGAGACGAATAGCACACAGAAATACAGGTTAAATTCTGTAGCCCTGAAATTCATCGTAATAAGAGGACCGACCAGATCATTCTACGTTTGATTCTACTACTTTAGATTTTTAATTTCATATGTTAGTCATTAGTCTTATGGGAAGTCTGTTGCATAGTCTCTTTCTTTTCCAACTGACTTGAGTTGTAACTGCTATAATTAACATTTAATTTTGTGGATTTGTTGTCCAATATTTGAAACGCAGTCAGCATATTTTACAGTTATTTAATGTATCATCAAATCTTTGCAACTACCTCGAGAACTTTTTATAGATGGGTTAATCATCAAAAAATACTTGTCAGACTGCAATGGCCTTGACGCTAAATCCCAATCTCCCCGCGGAAGGGACTTTAGGATCGACAGTGCGAGCAACGCCTTTCCAGCTTCAAGGCAGGAAAAATATCCGCACTTTGAGTTGTTCGCTGAGACGGAATCCCTGGACTGACGAGAGTTACAATACGCAATGAGAGCTGCAATTATGATCTTAGTGAGAATGAGAATAGAAATCAGGAAGGCTGACAAGAGAATGTACAGTGTACACGTCTGCTTGTATCTTCCTCTCCCCACGCCACCTCGGAGAGGGGGATCACCGTCTATAGTCTATTGCTGTAAATTTAACAGACAAAAAGAGTCCCGATTTTTGGTTTCATCAATATCTGCCTTAGATTTATTTCCCTGTGCCACGGTGACAATAGGTCAAAGTCAGTACTCGGGATGACGTCGGGAAATAATTTTTAAAATCTTTGGTCATTTCTTTTGTACGACCGAGAGATGGTTCGAGTCCGGCAAAAGTTAGGAGAGACAAGTTGGCATGGTTACCTCTCGCACTGGTGTCGGAACCTGCCCTTCCTGTCTCTCGTCATCCCCAACAAAGATTTGATACATCGCTATTGATTTAATTCATCGCCACTGGCAATGTCCAGCGGTCTGACAAACTGGCCTCGGAAGTGCTTCTCACATCCGGCGATTCGCAGGGGAGCCGAGATGCGAGAATCACTCTAGGTCCCAGGGAAAGCATGAATTCCCTCCTCCCTCAGGTGAATCCCACGGGCCCTGGACCTCTGAGAGCGAATCCGGAGTAATGCCAGTTGGCCAGGAACCCTTCATGCGTTGTAGGAGAGTGGCTGTGGCGGTGAGGGGAGTTGCCGGATCAGTGGATCATGCAATATCAACAAGACACCCTAGCCTTCTTATTTTCATACAGGGGAGAGACTGAATTTTTGACGAGGAGTATTTGATGCCACTGTTTACTTAGCGGAAAAATATACCATCGAAATTCTAACGTTGAATTTTCCTGTGATAACTTGATAGCATAAACTGCAGAGTTTTTTTCTTGTTTATATTATTCAACCTCTATTGTTCCTCTACGAACCACAGCTTCCCCGCGTCGGTTTACTGCTTTTGAAAAAATATATATTTTGCTACAAGTGAGGTGTCGCCCATAAAAAAAAAAAAAAAAAACTTTTCCCCCTTGCCAAATTCATATACTGTATCGGCTCAAATTAGAGATATTTACTTAATGTGTGTGTGTGTGCGTGCGTGCGTGCGTTCGTGTGTGAATTCAAAATAGATTTCGTTTAGCACCTCGTTGGCTTATGAACTTGACCCTAGCTTACAAGAG
>NW_028234409.1:37409888-37414888 GCF_977035675.1 Penaeus japonicus
TCCGTAAGGCATTATGTATATGTATATTGGTACACACACAAGAATACATAGAAACACGTAGAGACACATATGAATATATATACGACTACACCTGTACACGCAGGCACTAACTCTCACTCTCTCTCTCTCTCTCTCTCTCTCTCTCTAACACACACACACACACACACACACACACACACTTGGGAAGTCGGACCTCCCAAACGAATATTTCTTTTATGAACAGCTCCGATAAGTTCAGTGGGCTCTTCTGGCCGCATAAGAGGCAATGGTAAGATTTGGCATAGCCGCGCGATTTTTTTTTTTTTTCATATGCATTCCAAGCGGTTTATAGCGTTTGGGGTTATATTTTACTGTTATTTATGCTACGTTTACATTGTAGTAATTTGTTTAAGCAAAAAAAAAAAAATAGTATATATCAAAAATTGGCTGGCACTAGCGACAGGCCAGAGGTTTTTTTTTGCCTGGCTCGCTACGGGCTAAAAAAGTTTGCTTGGCCGAGAAAAGAATGTGAGCGAGAAAGTGAGTTGTGGTGTTCGGGTCGCGGGAAAGCGCCGCGTCACCGTTTTGCTCGGTGGACACTGCCTCGCTACCTCGTCACTGACTGGAGGGCTATAAAAAGGAGAAAGGGTGTGAGAGAGAGAGAGAGAGAGGTGAGGAGGGGGGAGAGCAACAAAGGAAAGGAAGGTTAAATAAAAACAACTTTAATTCAGCAAGAAAAATGGTATATATTGTATAATGAGAAATGTTTCAAATACAAATGTCGAAAACTAGCAATTGTGGTAACTGTTACTGGTAAGAATGTGAAAAGAAAAAGAGTCCCTTGGGAAAGACATAAAAGCATTTAATAAGATATTGCCAATCTATCGTCTGGGCTGAATGGGAGGAGGGAAGGCCTCATTTTCCCAGTGTAACGAAGATGCCAGTTTTATGAGGGAATTAGAGATGGCAGCTGCTCTCACACTCCGCCAACGACAAATACTTCCGCGAAAATTGAAACATTGTACAAGGATAACAGGGACATAAAACTAACACTTACGGTAATAACAGACAGGCGTGAGAGGGAGAAACTGGCGGACGAGGCGAAGGAAGCGGAAGCCACGTGGAATGGTCTGGATGGAGTACAGGGGGTATGGGACATCGGAGATGTTGCAAGATAGCCTCGAGAGACAAACGAGAAGAAAGCCGACCGTAAGATAGGAGGCTCTCTCCCTTAGCGCCACTAGAGGGAGCCAGTTAGGGCGCGGCAGCGAGACCGGAAACATTTGCTAGCAAACAAAAACGAGGCAAAATATATGTTTAAAAATCATAATAGAAAAGAACAGTTTTGACCAAGTTTTGTAAAGCTTTAGTCAATGACAAGATATAAATGAGATGATAGACATAAAAATAAGTTTTTATTTAAGAAAATGAAAACACGGTAATAGCACGGCCTTCAAAACAATCAGAGAAGGTAATGTCTTCTAAATAAGCTTTGTACCTTACCCTCCTTGTTGGAATGTTCAACGGACACCCACATTAAGGATTTTCAAATGCTGTCGCACGAAATACGATATCGCATGGGGATAATTTGAAAAGCTTTTTTAACAAAATAATTCTGCAGTGAACCTGGAACAAAAATATTCATATAAGAAAAAAATCGCGAATGTAGTTAAAACGAAAAGGATCATATTGAGAACACTTTGTGATGATTGCGAATGAACTTGAATAAAAGTTTGATGGACTTGCAGAGGATGCTCTAGGAAGAAAAGAAAATACAGTATTTACACAACCAAGAGAGGGAAATACATAGGTTCAACAAAGACAAGGTCAAATCAACAGGCGGAAGACCAAAGTAAACTGAAAAGCTTCCGAGCGGTCAGAAGTAAGGAAGAGCAAAATTATCTTTCCGAAAATGTTACAGACACAGCTAGCAATGTGTTGAACACAACAAGCAGATATAATTTAACTTAAAAAGTTAAAATGTGAATAAGCAAACGCCGTTGTCAGCCTTCATATCATAACGCCGTTGTATGGAAATGCCATGACTCCTTTCCATGGATGAAATCTGATTTCTGCTTACCCTGATAATAGTGCAAACGTCTGAATATGTATATCTCGGCCGCAGATTTCTTTCCCTGCAAGTGGACTCGCCTGGCTACCAGGTCGTGCGAGTCCTGACTCTCCAGCCGCTCCCGGTCTCACCCCCCCCCCCCCAACCTTCATGTCCCACCAAGACCAGATGTCCTTTTTTAGGGCGTTTCCACTGATCTTTAACTACAACTTATCAAGTGTCAAACACTATATCCCTTATCTCCGGGTACAACTGCAGATGCTTTAAGAAGCAATTTAGAGAAATCAAAGCAAGTAGCTATCAACCTCCCTACCCCTCCTTACTCCTTGAGAGATATGTTAACAGGTGCCATAACTCACTGCTAATTTCCTCTATACCTACTTGCCAACCAGAATTTTGTCGAGCCGGTAGCCTTCAACCGAAAAGCGCCAGGGATTTCTTTCTCTCTCTCTCTCTCTTTAGAAAGGGAGTCGTTTTCTATAGAAAACCTTAACAATAAGCATCAAAATATACATACCATCCACATTCTCACTAACTTTCATTTTGATTAAATCATAGTTCCCAATTTTTTTTCTGCAGGTCAGAAATCTGGCATATTATCTTATGATATATCACTACCTGAAGTTTGTTATGAAAAAAAAAATTATATTAACATTTTAAATGTTTAATCTATCACATATTTTTTCACCATAATCCATCCTTAGGACTAAATGTATTTGGTAATACGACGTTCTTTGTACCCGTTATTTTGTACATGGACTTTTTTATCTAAAATAATTTGATATTGCTACCGTCATTTTTATTATTATCGTCATTTCTGTTACTATCCTCATCATCAACATCACCACAAAGCCTCATCCTATTTTACTTCTTTAAACAAATACGAAAGAAATAACAATCCCAAATAATACATACACACACACACACACACACACACACACACACTATATATATATATATATATATATATATATATATATATATATATATATATATATATATATATATATATATATTACATATTTAAATATATGGAAATGAGGGAAGTGAACATTGTTTACAGTGGCAAGTGCCACAGCATAAACCAGGCATACTCAACAGGGTCAGATTGAAGCTCATGCACAGCGTCTGGTTCAGCTTTTCCCTTCGCTTTCTGCCTCTACACCCTGAACCAGAGTTGGAGGTTGGCATCTTGCTGTGTGAAAAAATGTTCAATACATGTAGAATGAACATCTACGAAAAAATGAGACAAGACTGACTAAAATCAGACATTAAAGAACATCGTAGTATTGGTTTAAAGGATAAAATGTTTGGATAAATTGGCTCCCGATTTTTTTTATGAATTTATGAATGTCCTTTAGTGGTCGCTTGTTTTGCATTCTTTCATGGATATTGCCAGACACATATCCAAGTCCAGTCTTTTCTCAATGGCATTAGTATGTTTGGAGCAGTATCTCTAGATGTGACTATGGAATTGCCCATTAGGATTGTGTGTAAGGTCACTTGTCATTTCATCATCTCATCAGTTGTCAGTCATTCATAAACCCCTTTCACAATGTTGAGTTTTGCGTCCAGTAATGCTAAATGTACATCCATCGACTTGTGACTTGGAGGTTTTTTCTTTTAGCAATTGGTCTTTGGTAGCAACACCAATAAACACTTGATTTAAGACATTACTCTTGCTTAGAGTTAATGTCTGAGGGTAACAGTCATAAAATGAGGACATCACGTCATCCTTCATTTTATTTTCTGTTGAAATTACTTTTCTTTTTATTGGTACTTACTTCAATTACTGCTTGTTAACCCAAATTCGGAAGTCCCGTTCCCAGTCTTTTAGCTACATGATTTATACATTTCCACTTGAAAATTCCCTTCCTCTAATACTGGAATTCCTTCCAGCAGAAACGCTAAATCTCAAACAACGTGCATATTTTGCAGAATCCTGCTGCCTCTATTCCTCTAAATATGGTCTCTTCTCATAGGCATCATTTGGAGGGGACATGATCCCAGTTATTACCTGTACTTTTCTTAATTTTTAACATAGGATGGCGGGTTGAACACATAGCACACGATTTTCCGAAGGTGTTATAGTCTACCACAAGACCAGTGTTCCCTACACCAGAACCCAGAAGCTATTTATGCCTTTGGCTTTAGACTTTTACCAATAACAAGTTACCACGTACTCGGATGTTTAGATTATATCAGTGTCTTAGCACGCCTAATGGACATAGCACTCTAGGGAAGAGTAACTATATCATTACTGGTTCAGACAATGTGGAATTTCAAAACTGATTTTTCTTTTTTTTTTCATTATTTGTCCCTGTTATGCCTCTTAACATTAATCCATGTGGAATTATTTAAAATCTGTCCATTTATTTACATGCATAGAAAGATAATAGATTACCCCAGCCATTTTCCTTAACCATTGCAAGGGAAAAGATTCATGTTATATTATTTTTTATGAGTATGTTAAACTAATGAGAATACAAATTTCCTGGTCAAAATACTGTCATAGTACCGTTATAATAACTGTTAATATGTGTGTGTGTGTCTTTGAAACCCGCTAGATGGGGCCCAATTGATTTTGTTTAGTAGCAAAACCAGAGATATCAGGGTTCCTGAAAATACATAGTTTGGATCTTGGACCTACATTACTGGGATGTATAAAGATCTAGACGACTTCAATACCATATATACTGGGCAGTTTATTCCAACAAGTCTTGAACTCATGGGCCCTGATCAGGAGACCTTTAAACTCTAAAGCTGTTTCACTTCATAGAAAACCGACATCAGGGTCTCCAACGAGATCGGTAAAAATCTGGATCTTGATATTTCCTAGTGTTGCTCCACCTTGACTTTATATATAGAAATTACTGATTATATGGTCCATACAAGTATCGACTAGTACTGGTGCAAGGACACACCCTTCTTTCATTCTTGAATTCATAGG
>NW_028234409.1:37422388-37424888 GCF_977035675.1 Penaeus japonicus
ATAATTCTAGTCTCCAAGCATGTAGGCGTGTGTAAACGTGTATGTGTATGAGTGTGTGTTTTTGTGTGTGTGTGTGTGTGAATGTGTGCGTGTTTTACTGGTGTTTTACTCCGAGAGTGGCACCGTACATATATACAACCGATATAATTGCCCTTTACCTTCTCATATCGCCTCACAGGTCATAGGTGAAATCCACTAGCGAAGGCAGGCCGTTACAAACGTGGAATTATAAACACACTGAATAAAAAAAAAAGAAAAAAATGGCGAAAGCGTGTCGTCCTGGCGAGCCCCAGCGTGCCCTCTCTCTGTCTCAGGTGTCTCTCTGTGGCGGGTTTCTTTACAAGTGCGGGTCATCACCTGTGCGGACTAAAGCCCGCGAAAAGTTACTTTTGGAACTGCTCGTGCATTATCTGCTCAGATATGTATGCAATACTTTGGGGTGTCCATAATATTTATTAGGACCAACTTCAACTGGTTTTGTAAGCCCAGTATCCATACGAGGGGTGACCCTCAGCGCAGGAGATCGTCTGCAAGGTTCACCTGCCTCATGCCACCTTGTGAGACCCAATTCCTTCCTTCCTCGTCTTCTATGCTCCAGTATGGATGCCCGACTGCAAATTCGGTCATGACAATGGGACAAAGTCAAATCTTACTCATCTAGCCTGATATCAATAGCTAAATACCAAGTAATTATAATATACATTGTGTAAAGTACGATTGATCATTGTTATGTTTCTTGTTAATTTCTTGTTAATTCTTATTGCTACAGTTGATTTAATATATTGACTTCACATGTTACTTAATTCATCCTTCTTATTTATATTCAGGACCTATTTTCGTTTTCTCTCTCTCTCTCTCTCTCTCTCTCTCTGATTACTGATTTCTTTTACACTGTATATTGCTTTACTAATTAATCATTGATCATACTCATTCTAAACTGTAACACTCATAAAATGGAATACTTCTTATTCATATATAAAAAAAATCCTACCATTACATTACACTGATGAATAAAAATCCTATCAAAGAATTCGATCGCCTATCCAAAGTCTGGCAATCGGCGGAGGGGAACAGCACCCTGAACGATTTTTTTTTCTTTATTTTTTGGGGAGGGGGGTCTTCGACCAGAACGGCTTCCGCTTAGTGCCTGCTAGGAAGAAAAGGTAACGTGCAATACGCTTGTAACAGCTGACAATTAGACAATTGCTTAAGTGTGTATGTGAGAGAGAGAGAAGAAGAAGAGAATGTAGGAGGGAGAAAGTAGAATAACAACCCTAGCCATAGCAAAGAGTTTCATAGAATATATGCAAAGTTCGCCATAACTGCGTGTTTACTTTTGGTCCGTGCACTTTGAACATTTCACCAGTAGTTTCGCTGTGCTTGTCTGACGGCCAAGCGAAAAACAGAGAATCATGACAGCCCTCTGACGTCAAATGCAGCTGGTGACGCAAGATCGTTTGTATCAAAAGTCACCAAAGGAATTGTTACAGTACACTGGAAACAGGTTCGTCTGTGTCGGAGATTCACTATAGTCATCAAACTTTTGTTCGAATGCGCCGCGCCGTCATCAAAACAAGAAGTCGAGCGTTCGGTGAAACTGGACGCTGTTGCGCAGCACATTCGCTCCACCGGCCTTCCGTCAGCAGTTCACACAGCCGATGTCCCATACGTATGTACACGCAGAATCGGTGGTTGTAACCGGATCTCCTGTGTGTTGTCCTTGGCCCTGGGTCAATATTCCCCGGCGGTGAAATAGTCCAATTACTCGTGGAAATCTTCAAAGTTTCGAAAGTTTGGCGTTTAATTGTCTCAGAGAGTTGAGGACGGGCGGTGCGAATACTGCACGCGCTATACGTCTGCTTTAGACCGTGTTGGATGTTTATGTATGTTACTTTGTCAGCTGGAGACTGTTTTTTTTTAGCCTTTGGACACTTTACTTGGGCATCGTATTCATTATGAATGTGTTTATAATTCACTTATAATTTTATTCTCCTAGCTTTATATATATTTCGTCTTTTGAGCCCCCCCCCCCCCTCTGACACTTTACAGCCTCGTTTATTCTATTCAGAACCTGAGTTAGATCAGCTGATTTCCGTGATATACATTATCCATAGCCCAAAATGCGTTGTTTCAGAGCCTTTGTCATACTGGACATCAACCAGCAGCCAACATTGTATGTGTAGGGGGGATAGGGGTCATGTGTATGTTGTACGTGTGCATTTGTGTCTGCGTGTGTTTGTGTGCGTGTTTGTCTGCGTGTGTGTGTGTGTGTGTGTGTGTGTGTGTGTGTGTGTGTGTGTTTGTGTGTGGCTGTGTGTGCGTGTGTGTGTGTGTGTGTGTGTGTGTGTGTGTGTGTGTGTGTGTGTGTGTGTGTGTGTGTGTGTGTGTGTGTGTGTGTGTGTGTGTTTGCACCCGCCGGCCGGGATGTGTCTGGTGCCGTGTGTCTCCGCCAGCCAGACAGCTCATCCTTGGTACTTTGTCTTCGAATACCTGATGCTCC
>NW_028234409.1:37429888-37432388 GCF_977035675.1 Penaeus japonicus
TGGTTAGTTGTATACGCTTCTTTTAATTGATTAAATTAAGTGTGTTTAACATTCCCTCCAAATTCACCTTGAGATGGTGACAGAATGAAACTTCAGAATGTGGTTCACACCAGAGGCTATATCATAGTAAAAAAGCGTGGTTTTCCACGCACTCATCTGCAGTGCCATCCCCTCTCCCTTCCACACATACTAACTGTATATATTGTAACATCAGCCAAAGCGTAGGAGTCCAAGATTTTTGTTTGTGGTTGATTTCGCTGACACACCGAAATGCAGGATGGATGTCAGTTAAAATAAATGTGACGGCGCTGTGCTCACGTGGGGCGAGGACGATCGCAACCTTGGAAGGCTTAATCCACGTCATTTGATTAATTCCTACGATTTTGTAGTCGAGCTTGTGTTTGCTTTAAAATCAAGTAAATCAGTATTGACTTTTCTTTCAGGTGTAAAAAGTATAGTAAAAGGCAATATTTTCTGTCGTATCACTAATTTTAGATTATCTGTAATTCATTTCCTATTGACATGTATGCGTGAGCCATTATTTTCATCCGAAGCAATATTGTTTACAGGAATAATCTTATTCATCCTCACTCTAGTCCTTTTGTAAATAGAGAAATGGACTTCATTTAAAGAATCCATAAACATCTCTTAAGAAGCTCATTTCAATCCGGCAAATTAAAGATTAAAAAAGAATTAATGATCACCCTACCGGAAGTTCTCTAGGTCGCCATAAAATAAAATTATTGATAAGAAAGTTTCGTTAAAAAATGGAAGACAATTAAATGGATTTCTTTAGTCGTTCAGCCTAACAATGATTCATTGACGATAAATTAAATTAGTGATGTATTAGGCGTCTGTCACTGGGGGCACAGTTGATTATGGGAGGAGGGCGGGAGGGGGGGGAGGGGGCACTTGTCTACCACATTGACCCCATACATTAGTTGTGTGTGTGTGTGTGTGTGTGTGTGTGTGTGTGTGTGTATATGTATATGTATATATATATATATATGTATATATATATATATAGATATAGATATAAGTATATATATATATAAATATAATATATGTATATACACACACACACAAATATATATATATATATATATATATATATATATATATATATATATATATATATGTGTATGTGTGTGTGTGTGTGTGTGTGTGTGTGTGTGTGTGTGTGTGTGTGTGTGTGTGTGTGTGTGTGTGGGTGTGTGTGTGTGTGTGTGGGTGAGATATATATATATATATATATATATATATATATATATATATATATATATATATATATATATACATTTATATATGTGTGTGGGGGGAGGGGCGTTTATGTGTGTTTGTGTGCGTGTTTGCATTTGGCTAGTTTCATCTGTGTAGGTGTACTGAATTTGAATACTAATGTTAGAGCCTCATTCCCGACTTCGGGAATGTTACGTTAATCGTATCATTTATATAATATAGATGTTATTGAAATACTTGTTAGCTACCTAGATTTTTTGTATTATGGTATCATCTAGATTTAGATTAACACCGTGTGCTAAGTTTTTGCACTAGGCTACTAGCTTATCTAATTATTCTAAATTGGAAGGGCACCTGGGCACCTTCAGTTCCGCCACTGAGCGAAGCACAGCCATACAGGAAAAAGAATACTTTCTTACAGTGGCTATGTCTCTTTTATCTGCTTGCATTATTCTTCATCAAGATAATTAGAAGGAATTTTTATACTTCATCTCTAGCACACCTGATTTACCAAACTTAGCTTTACCCGCTTATAACTGCGGTTGACTGACAGATCAACATTGTAAATGTAGAACGATAACTGGCCAGTAACGTGTAGACATAACGAGCATCACTCCAGGGGCATTATTGCTAGGATTTCTTGTCTAGATAATAATAACAAAAAAATCATTGATCACCACATGGCAGTATTATATGAATTAACATTTTTATGTTGGCCATAGTCTTTTCATAAACATTACATAGATACAGCTTTTTCATATTCTAGCTATGCTTTGGATGAACTTTTGAACTTACGGTTCAGTCGAAAAGCAGGCAAGAAAAAATGAAAGAGAAGATGCGAACCATCATATACGTCCTTTGGACAAAAGATTATTCCCTTGTGCATATGCATGTCTCTTCCAAGTGTTTTTTTTTTTCTGGAGATATACAACTTCAGCCATTTTACCCTGCTTTTCCTCTTGCGCTCTCTCTCTCTCTCTCTCTCTCTCTCTCTCCCTCCCTCTCTCTCTCTCTCTCTCTCTCTCTCTCTCTTCATCTCTCTTCATATTTCTCTCTTTTTCTATCTCTCTCTCTCTCTCTCTCTTCATCTCTCTTCATATTTCTCTCTCTTTCTATCTCTCTATCTCTCTCTCTCTCTTTCTCTTTTCGTCCTGTATGAACAGTTGTACAGGATTTATCAATATTTAGAATATAAAAGATGTGTAAAATCTTTACAATGAAAAAGTTTAAGAGAGTTATAGTTGAACGCGAATCCCCGTGG
>NW_028234409.1:37434888-37439888 GCF_977035675.1 Penaeus japonicus
CGGCAGGTGCCATACGTCACATTTATCGTCAAGCAGAGGCTATGCGTTTCCTGTCTAATACGCCACGGCGCCCTCAGTCTTGCTCTCAGCTGCTTGCGCTTCTCACCCTTTGGCTTCACTGGAAATGCTTACATGCACACAGACACACGCTCAAACAAATATACACACGCTTGAATATATATACGCGCATATTTGAAGAAGAGAGAAAGGAAGGGAGGGGTAGAGGAGGAAGAGAGAGAAAGAGAGGGAATAGAGTTAAAGAGAAGGGAGGAGAGAGATGAAGGAGGAGGAAGAGAGGAGGAGGAGAGGAGAGGAGAGAAAGAGAGAGAGAGAGAAGAGTGAAACTGCCATGCGCTTCATGAGCACATACTGTATACAGATGTCCAGAGAGGTCAAAATATAAAGAAAAAATAAATATACATATTTGGTTTCATTTCCGTTGTTTAGGCTACTGATTACTTCGACCATGGTTATTTACATGCGTCTAGAAACGTTACCCACTAGAAACATGTATTCCAATTTAGTTTTCCTTTTGCAACAGCATTACAAGTGATGAAAATTGAATGCCGAAAAACTTAGATACACAAGCCGCAACAAATTAATATTTACTTTGCCTTTACCATTTGTTTATTCCTTCTATCCATCCTTTCTCCCATTCCTTTTGTGTCGCCGTCCTTCGCCCCTCCTATCTTTAACGCGTTTATCTTTCATCTATTTTTTCCTCACTTTAATTGGCATTCCATCACCCCCCCCCCCTCTCGCTTTCTCTCTCTCTCTCTCTCTCTCTCTCTCTCTCTCTCTCTCTCTCTCTCTCTCTCTCTCTCTCTCTCTCTCTCTCTCTCTCTCTCTTTCTTTCTTTCTTTCTCTCTCTCTGTCTCTGTCTGTCTGTCTCTCTCTCTCTCTCTCTCTCTCTCTCTCTCTCTCTCTCTCTCTCTCTCTCTCTCTCTCTCTCGCTCTCGCTCTCGCTCTCTCTCTCATTCCCTCTCCTGTCGTGCCTGTACATCAGAGTCACCCCCCCCCCCTGCACCCCTGCTCCCGTCGGGCCGATCGTTTGAACAGCCTCATCGCTCACGGCGCCTCGCGAAATCATTAGGCTTCCAGCGCAGAGGAACCACGTGTTATGCGCGCAGCCCCCCTCCCCCCTCCCACTCCCCTGGCCGTCTTGTCATTCGCCCCGGCCGACAGCGAGGCAGGAGGAAATGATGAAAGCTTTCATAACACACTGCCAGTCAAGGGGTGCTTGTCGCTTCCGGCGTGCTTTTCGCCGTGATAACGCTGCACAGAGAGGTTTCGACAATGCAGCGGCGTTCCCTGCCTCAGCTGCGCCGAAATACGCTGCCTGCGCTTTCAGCAGAGATTGCGGGCAGTGCGCATATCAGGAGGATTACCAAGTCACTTTTGTTGTGTTGACAGGAAGTGTCCCAGCGGACGACAAGGATTTGTGTGTGCGGCGGTTGTGTAGACTTGTGTCCACTGTCAGGTTGCACATGGTTTGTTTGGCTGGCATGCAAGGTTCACAGTGCACTCCTTGTATGTTTTGTAGATGTATACGCGTTTTATGCAAATGTTTAGAATGAGCACCTCACGTGTTCAGAATATCTATGTACGTTCCATACTGTGTAGATAGAACTGTTTTAACATGTAAGATCAATAGCTGTACGTTTGCGGGTGGTGTCCACGACATACAGAATGTCAGCCAGGGGAATATATTCTACATCGTTTAAAATGCCCCTTTTCGGTATCTCCGTGGTGTAGATATAAAACAACTGAAGCAAATGACAAATGGCCGTATATTCATGACTGTCTGC
Organism: Penaeus japonicus; assembly: GCF_977035675.1. Taxonomy (NCBI): domain Eukaryota; kingdom Metazoa; phylum Arthropoda; class Malacostraca; order Decapoda; family Penaeidae; genus Penaeus; species Penaeus japonicus. Next base: position 37,436,697 of record NW_028234409.1, read on the forward strand.
CATAGAAATCGCTCATTTGACTGTATTTGCAAGTTTGTATATTAGATAAATAAGGAAGATGTTGATACTGGCCACTCTATCCGGCTGTAATGCAGTTTTCAGCAATGTCACAAACATCAGAGTCTTGAGCACTGAGCAACAAAGATAATAATTTGTCGTGCATAAAAAAAAAAAAATAATTCTGTTTATGAAATGTTGTGTTTTGTTTAACTGCATTATGAGTTATGTAACTGCAAGAATGTCTGACTTGTGATTTCAGAATTGCAACGCATCAATAAAGAATGTCGTTCCCAGGGATAAAGGGGGCGGGGGAGAGTGATTGAATTGATTCTGATTACTGTGTTTGCTGAATTATTGCACTGTGCATGGCTAACAGTCACTGTATGTTGCAATCTAGTCATCATTATGCAACAAGATATCTCAAGTCTACAAAGCGCTGATGGCCATGCATTCGTATATAGTAGTTCGTTTATCAGGTATTTAGTGTTGAGTCATCCTTGCTAACTCATTTGGTCGTAGTTCTTTTGTTTGTTTGTTTGTTTTGCTTTTTATGCTTGTGTGTGTGTGTGTGTGTGTGTGTGTGTGCAAGAGGAGCTCTTTTCATTGATTTGGCATTCATAGTGTTACTATTCTTTATATGCCCTATAGTTGCATTATGAAATTAGATTCCAAAGAAGACCTATACATCTCCTAAAAGGTTCCTGCGGAACTATTCCGTTCATACTTTTCAAAACGGTTTTGCTAATAAACTGATTGTTTCTCTTTTATTTGCTGCTGCTGTGTGAATTTTAGAAGAACCTATGGGCAAGTAAGCACAACACATTAAAATAAAATAGGTATGAATAAAAAATAATAACGTTTTTTCTACATGTCAGTCCATCAGACGTCTTATATAACAATACAAAATCTGAGGGATTTATTACGTAGTTTGTTTCGGCAATCTAAAAAAAAAAATAATAATAATAAAAAAAATAAATAATAATAATAATGATAATAATAATAATAATAATAATAATAATAATAATCGGTTTATTGTATCTCATACAGCCAGTGGCTGAAAATATACATAGTAATACAGAAAAGAGACAAACTATATAAACATAACAAAGAATATAAACAACAAACAACAACAAACTAACAGTCTATAAGAAAAAAAGAACAAAACAAGCAAGCAAGAGAAACAAAAGCAAATGCAGGTACAGTAAACTAGGAGTATTGGACTAGTAATTGTGGACTAGGGGGGGTGAGGTGGGTGGTCTGTAGACTAGTGTTCGTTGATGAGTCGGACTAGAGTGGGAATTGTGCTCCGCTGGTAGAGGTCAGTGCGGGCCCTGAAGGGCACCAATTTGTTGGCGGCGGCGCGTCGTGGGGCAGCAGGTCGCGGTGGCGTGGGTGTCACAGCAGCTTCAGGCCAAACTGTTGCAGTGAGGTGGTATTGTGAGTGGCGAGGGAGGTGAGGCCAAGGGCGGTTAAGGCGTTGTCATAGCCGGTGTAGGCAGGACCGAGAATAATCTTGGCTGCCCTTTTCTGTACCCTCTCGAGTTGTAGCAGCTGGGCGGCGGTGAGGGAGGGGGACCAGGCAGGGGAGGCGTAGGTCAGTTTGGGCAAGATGAATAGCCTGTAGATATTTTGAAGCTCCGGAAGTGGGACACCAAGGGACTTGAGGCGACGCAGCATGTGAAGCTTGTACGAGGCAGACCTCACGATGTCTCTGACGTGCTGTGTCCAGGAGAGCTTTCCGTCGATGGTGACGCCGAGCAACTTGGTGGAGCAGACTACGTCGAGCGGATGGTTGTCCAGCGTGAGGTTGGGCGTGGGGGCGGGGTTGGTGGAGAAGTCGAACTGCATCACGACCGATTTCTGGCGGTTGATAGTGACGTGGTTTGTGGTGGTCCAGGAGAGGAGGTTATCAAGGGTGCGCTGGATGGCAGAGTGGTCAGGGCAGGAATTGTCGATGGCGGCGGCGATGGTCGAGTCATCCACGTATTTCCAACGATGCTCGGTGTCCAGGAGCGCGTCGTTAATCATGATGAGGAAGCACAGGGGGCCCATTTTAGTCCCCTGGGGGACTCCGCACGTGAGTGGCATGAGGCTAGAGACTTGACCCTGCACGCGCACGGCCTGTTGCCTGTTGGAGAGAAAGTCTGCCAGCCAGGGGATGAGGCACTCCCTGATGCCCATGGAAGCTGCTGCTTTTGAGATGACCGTGGTGTGGTCCACTAGGTCGAAGGCTTTCTTGAAATCTATGAAGATGCTGGTGACCGAGGATTTACGCTTGTCGAGGTGGGCAAGGACGAAGTCGAGGAAGCTGACGAGGCAGTGTGTGGTAGAGGAGCCATGCATGAAAGTCAGCTTCATAGCAAAACAATTTTTTTTATCGATCAAACATTGTTTTTCCCATCATTATTTTCACTTTTGATCGTTTCTGTTGGCAGAAATTCTCCTCTCTACCCCCCCCCCCTCTCTCTCTCCTGTCCCTATATCAACATTTTGTTCAAATTGGGTTGAACAGTATTACCGTCATGCCAAGAGTTGGTTTCAAATCAAAATTAGGAATAATGCAACTGATTCCATTGTTATTTTGTAGTATGATTTATATTTCTGAAGGATTATCTTATCAATGATATCACTCATGTAAATATCATCTCAGTCACTTAGTGACATTCTCGTAAAAGAATTCTGAACCTGAATCGAAAGGACAACATGCAATCAAGTAGACTAGCGTTTCGGCTAGTGCAGCGGTAGCACGCCGGCCTTACAGCCCCGTCAAATCTCGTGAGTTCCACTATCGCCTGGCGGTTACTGCTGTGGTTGAGGATCACGGTGGGTAGGGACCAAGCTCAGATCGAGTCAACACTTACTGACAGACTCTCACGAGTCAGTCAGCCCGCCATAGAAGCTCCTGGCGGACCATACACTTGGGAAATCTGGCACTCACACACGCGGCATTCGGCTTGTAAACTAAGTGATTGGAATTACTAAAACTGCTCGACATCCACTCTAATCTTCCATGATATATCGGAGGTCCTGTTGAGCAGTATAGGAAAAGGTTCAGAGGGACAGGAGGTGAACGAGGTATGGAGACCAATGGCCCTAACGACTATGCTATAGATTATCTAATTCACATTACAGTTTTCGAAGCAATGCCGATACTGTTATTGCAAAGTGAAAAGAAATACCACAATATAAAAA
>NW_028234409.1:37542388-37547388 GCF_977035675.1 Penaeus japonicus
CTCTCATTTCCCTTCCTCGTTTCACCCTCCGCTTTCCTCTTCCTTCTCAAATTCCTTTTTCTCATTGTCTTTTCCCTCCCATCCCTTCTCTCTCTCGCCTCTTACCTCTAGCCTTTTCGGTGAGAATTATGCATGTTTAATCACCTGCTGCCTGTTTGTCATGTAGTTGTTAAGCCTTGTTACTAGTCTTCCTGGCGAATCCTCTTCTTCCAGGGAGATAAGGTGACCTCTTATGTTACTGCAGTTACTGTGTTCGTCCCCCCAGTCAGGCGAAGGGTAACGTTCCGTGATTCAGTACAAAACTTTGGTTGTGGATGAAATACGCCTCCCAATAGATTTCTTAAAATGTGATCGAAGTTTCTTTTCATCAACTCTACATAGCCACATCGACGAATATTTATGTCCGAGGAATAGTTCTCGGAAGCATCTCCGTTATTCAGTGAAATACATATTCCAAAAGAATTATCCTCCAACATCCATGAGCACATGTGGTTATGTAATTGGAAAGTATATATGCTCTGATAATATGAAATGTCTACACTGCATCAACTTCAGCGCTGCGTCTTATTATTTGATGAGTCGAGATCTCGTGAAGGTTGGTTTGTGGAGCTGAATAACAGAGGGAGAACTACCTTCATTCTCTTAAATACTTGCACACGTGTTTGCAGCGGAGCCAAAAATTACCTGAAAAACCATGGATAATCTCCCCTTGGCCAAGCAGGGAGAGGCTTTCAACACAGAAGCCACCATTTCCCTCTCTCCGTTTCCTTCTTCCTCCTCCCTATTCCTCCTCCTTCCCGCTCCCGCTCGCCCCTTCCACTCTCAACTCTCTCTCTGGATGTTGGACTTGAATTAGCGCAAGACTGAAAAAGAATGTTCGAAACTTCTTGCCATAAAATCCTCCGGGACGTTCCAACGGCCTCCGGAGTAGTGGCACTCCACCTCCGCGCGTTCGCCAACAAAATTGGCCGCAGATCTGCTCCCCTTGACCCTCCCCTCCCCATCTCCATCCATTCTTCTCCCTCTCTCCTCTCTCGCATCCCCTATCCATCCCCTCGCCCTCCCTTTTCTTCCTCCGTTTTCCTGCCCTCCTCCTTTCCCTCGCCTCTTCTCCCTCCCCCGCCTCTTCCCCCTCCCCCGCCCACTCCCATCTTCGCCTTGCTGAGGTAAGAGTGCCCACCTGTCGACGTATGTTTACCTTGCATATAAGAGAATATTCCAGGGTGTTTACCGTGATCTCCAGGTATGAAGCCACAGCTGCCACGGCAAAAAAAAGAAAGAAAGAAAGAAAAAAAACAGGATAAAACCCTTTTCCTCTGGAAATGAAGGCAGAACTATGTATAGTAGCTTTTGCTATTAAGAAATATTGTGATACTGTGTTAATCTATCAAGATGAGAAGCCGCTGGAATTCAGGAGTCGGCGATGCTGGAATCCCATGAATTCGCGATACACGGTGCCCTGAACTAAGTTGACACTGGCAATGTTTGATGAACCTTCCCGGACAACCACGAGGACTTCCTTCGTAGCAAAGCCTGGCGGGAGGCCCCGTGAATTCGGGCGAAGGCGCAGCGAGCCCGCGGGGGGAAGCGGAGGGGAAGATCCACAAATAATTCACGTCACGACGGCGCCCTCTGAGCCCGTATCACCAGACACATTTGTCCTCATATGTTATGTATCCTTCATCTTCACGGCCGCCATTAGTCTCATCCAGGGCGCACAGGACAGGGGGAGAGGGAAGGGAAGCTGGCGAGGGAGACAGAGGTGAAGGGGGAGAGAGGAGAGGGGAATAGGGGTGTAAAGAGGAATAGCAAGGGGAAGATACGAAAGAGGGGGAGATAGAAAACGAAGGGGAGACGAAATAAGAGCGGGAGGAACAAAAGGAGAAAAGAGAAAGAGAAAGAGGAGCGGGGGTCCGGAGGAGAAAGAGGAGGCAGAAGAGGTACAGGTCGTGGGTTAGTCTCTCTGATCTCTCTGGCTCAAATATGACTCGCTCTACATGTCTATAGCTTGAATATGCTGTGAGTCAATACAGTGTGTGTGTGTGTGTGTGTGTGTGTGTGTGTGTGTGTGTGTGTGTGTGTGTGTGTGTGTGTGTGTGTGTGTGTGTGTAAAATGATTAAGTCTTTCATCTCGCTCTCGTAATGGCACACATATTCGCCCGACAATTTCTGTCTTACTTCCGTAATCAACAACGAACAACGAAGTCCTGAGATAATTGAGAGAGAAACCGCCATGGGGGCGTGCGAGGACACGGCTGCCGGTCCTGCCACTCGGAGGACCTCTGCCCATCTGCCACGAACAAGCAGAGGGAGACTCGTAAATGTGTAACTCTAGACTCAAGCACAGATTCACTGCCATATATGGTCTGTGTGTGTGTGTGTGTGTGTGTGTGTGTGTGTGTGTGTGCATCGATCTTTTCCTGAACTTGATGATGGGTATAGAAAACAGCTCAAAGGATTTTTTCAGCATATAGCATCTTTATTATAGATAGGGTGTACTATTTAGTATGCCTCAAGACATCTTGTAATTTTTCATCTTCACACTTTTCATAGAAATCAGTCATCAATTTCACTCCTCTCTTGGCAATGCCATCGGTGACATAGACATTTGATATAAATTGCTCTACTATTCATGTGTTCCGTGCCTTGTGTCTGGAGGAGTTAAAAGCCAGTGGTGTTGACCGCGAGCTACTTAAATATTAGCCAGAATTCCAATGTAATCGGGTCTTTCAGATCCATCATGGATATCAGCGGATGGTAATCTGGGCCTGCCACAACTAACCTTTTGCCTTATGGTGCTGCGAAAGCCTCGTTGCCATCTGCTTAGTTCCTTCTGGAGCGGTGCAGTCAACGAAAGCATACCCGACCAATCAAGGTCCGTCACTGTCACTCTTTCGGTCAGTTCTTAAACTAACTCTTTGTATGAATTCTACCTCCTCATTCTCAGTTCCTGCTCAGCGCTGCCTCTTCTTCGCCAGTAGTGCCTCCATACATCGACAATTTCATTACAAATTAAAGTGTTCCTCGTGAACTTCAATTAATTTTGATGTACGTTTTTCTAGCTTTCTGTCACCTTCTTCCATGTGGATCGATTTCGTTCATTGCATTTTACATACGTCTATTGATAAGCTTACGCAATACTGGCACACTGGTTACGCAACCTGTTCATTTTAAACAGAGGGAGCTGGAGAACCCCATAGGAGGGGAGAGGAAGCAGTGTTTATTCGGGTCATCCGGCAGAAGAGAACGCGGCAATACCAAGGGGTTATTTTTACGAATAGTATATCACCTTACGATGAGAAGGGGATAGACAAATAACAATGCACGGCATAAACATCAAATTAAAAACATTGAAGAACAGAGCTACATCGCCCTTACGGAGGAAATTAAAGCGGTCGTTTAATGGCTTTAGCAATTTCAGCATGTGTTCGGTTTCCTTTTAACTCTACCCAGTGGCACAAAGAGGCACAAAGCAAAGGAAATCGAAAGTCAACTTTTTATAGAACACCCCAATGTGTGTGAATGTGTCTGTATAGGTATATACACATGCACCGCCCACGCACACACACACACACACACACACACACACACACACACACACACACACACACACATATATATATAATATATATATATATATATATATATATATATATATATATATATATATATATATATATATAATGTATATATATATAAGATATATATATTTATATATATATATATATATATATATATATTAAAAAAATATATATATATATATATATATATATATATATATATATATAATATATATATACATTATGATATATTTATATATATATATATATATATATATATATATATATGTATATATATATATATATATATATTTATATATATGTATGTATGTATGTATGTATGTATGTATGTATGTATGTGTATAGATTATTTTTTTCATTTATATATTCATTCATTCATTCATTCATTTACATGCTAAGAAATCCTTAAACCATTCCCAAAGATAAAAATTGAACCAAGATGAACGGACATAGATTATTTTTTTCATTTATATATTCACTCATTCATTCATTTACATGCTAAGAACTCCTTAAACCATTCCCAAAGATAAAAATTAAACCAAGATGAACGGAGAAGTCAGCGTACTCGCCCCTTCTGAGCCCCCCCCGCCGGCCCGCGTTCCCGAGGGCCGCCATTACCCCCATGCAAAAGACAACAAGGCGGCCGCCACATGCTTTCATGCTTGGAGGAAAGGGAGACGGAGGACACGATCGAAAAAAAATGCTATTGCAACACGAGACATGTGTCAGGTGAGGGTAAAGGAGAGAAGGAGAAACAGAGAGACAAAGAGATACGTGAGAGGGGGAGGGGCTTTAGTATTGTAAGTCTTTTAGACGTCTGGAGAGGGAGAGAGAAAGGGAAGGAATGGGACAATGCGAAGGAAAATGGACAGAGAAAAGGACGGGAAAGAAAGGAGCGTTAATGCATGATACCTCAGCAACAGACCATTCCATTATTCACAAGAAACAAGAGACGAGCAACGGGCAACGGCGAGGCAGCCCGCGGTGGGTGTCGAAGCAAATAATATACCGAGGCTGGAGGACGACAAACAACCAGCGCCCCAAAGCTTTGATCTTCGCAGGGCGAGGTTGCCATACTTTGTTTTGCCGAAAGTCTTCTTCGCATCAAACTCTCTTCACACACACACATACTATCAGAGACATACACCTGGAATCGCATCATATTAATGTCTATTTCTCTCTCTCTCTCTCTCTCTCTCTCTCTCTCTCTCTCTCTCTCTCTCTCTCTCTCTCTCTCTCTCTCTCTCTCTCTCTCTCTTCTCTCTCTCTCTCTCCTCTTCTCTTCTCTCTTTCTCTCTCCTCTCTCTCTCTCTCTCTCTCTCTCTCTCTCTCCTCCTCTCTCCTCTCTCTCTCCCCCTCTTTCTCTCTCCTCTCTCTCCCCCCTTCCTCCTCTCTCCTCTCTCTCTCACTCTCATTCTC
>NW_028234409.1:37659444-37661944 GCF_977035675.1 Penaeus japonicus
ATCCATCTGTCTAGCGATCTAATTATCTATCTATCTATCCTTCTATCTGTCCATCTATCTGTCCATCTATCTATTCATCTATCTGCGTATCTATCTATTGATTTATCTATCCATCTATATATCCGCCTATCCATCCCTCCATCCATCCATTCATTCATTCATTCATTCATTCATATATCAATTCATCCATCCATCCATCCATCCATCAATCTATCCATCCATCCATCCATCCATCCATCCATTCATTCATCCATTCATCCATCCATATATCCATTCATCCATCCATCCATCCATCCATCCATCCCTCCATCCCACATCCATCAATCTATCCATCCATCCATCCATCCATCCATTCATTCATCCATCCATCTATCTATCCGTCTATCTATCCCTTTATTCATCTATCCATCTATCCATCCATCTATCCATCTATTTATCAATCCATCTATCCAGTTATCTATCGATTTATTTACTTATCTACCCATCAATTTATCTATCTATCTATCGATATGCCTATTTATCTATCTATATACCTTTCTATCCATCCATCCATCTGTCCTTATTTCCATATAAAGAAAAAGGACCTAGTAAACACGCCGAATAAAATCGACGAGGGCTGCATTCGGGTGTCGGGGAGCTCGCGCAGTGCCAGTACTAATGTTTATAATTACTTTCCGTATTTGGATATTCTGCGAAATCCTCGGAAAATTATCCACTACTTATTGATATTCGAATAAACTGATATTACGACAGAACAGATTAATTAATTCACATTCGAGGCTATTACCTTTCTGCTCAATTATGTGCTTATTAGGAAGGGTCGAGTGTGATCATTACATAGGGAGACAACATCCCATTAAGACTGGACAGCAGTATACAGTTAATATCCTACCGTGTCAACATAAACATGGTCTCATCCATATTATCCGCTCTGTTAGATATTTTTGGAAGTATCTTTGCCACATTTCTTCCTCTTCCCATTTTGTATTTAAAATCCGACAATCGGTAAAATAAAATTCAAAATAGAAAATTGTATTTCATTCCTGTCACGTTTTATCAGACGATATAAAACACCAAACTATTTTTAATTTCAGTGTAGCCTCTGCCTGCACTCTCTCCTGATATTCAGTCTTTCCAAGTTTATTATTCAAGCAAACTGCAGAATACTATATTTTGCAAACATCCTCTCTCTTACACTCGCACCAGATATTTATAAACAAAACAGAACACATACTTTTTGCTAACACCGCTCCATGTTTAGCAAAGTATATGGTAACTGGCTTGAATGCTCGAAGTAAATCATCAGTCAGCGACGTATGTATTGTCATCCGTTCGCTTTGATTCAAAGCAGAAAAAAAAGAATTTCTTAAGGCAGAAGAGCGCCCACCATTCCATACATTTTTTTTTTTTTTTTTTTTTTTTGGGGGGGAGGGGGACGTCCACCTATGACACAACTGCACACACGCCTGACCGCAGCACAAAACACACTTCATGTAAACCACAATATAAAACCTGGACTGCATACATAACGCTGCAACAAAGGCTGCACGCAACATCAAAACATTCAACAGCCAAGCACACACAACACTTCCCAACAAAGCGACATGCGCCTCACTTCAAGTGGACGTGGAAAAACGTTACTCTTCGAGGCTGAGAGCGAACCGTCTCGAAACGCTTTTCGAAAAGACTTCTTCATGCAGCGACACGGTGGGAATGGGGGGGGGGGGTAATGCCCTTGTGTGCAGCCCATGTTTGTGCATCGGACAAGGCAGCGCGGGTATGCGTTCAAAGGTGTAAACATGCATATACACACACATACATATATACATATGTAGAAACAAACACATATATAAATATGAATATATATATATACATATATAAATATATATATATATACATATATATACATATCATATATATACATATATATATATATATATATATATATATATATATATATATATATATATATATATATAAATGAGCCACTCACGTCGACGCTGATGCCTGGCGTGTCGTAGACGGCCTTCGGCGGGTCGTTCTTGGAGATGAAGGTGTAGAACATCTTGTCGTCCTTCCACCAGGTGAGCGAGTAGAGCTCGTCGCCGTTCAGCTCGAAGTTGCAGGTGAGGCGCACGGTGTCTCCGCTGCGGGCCGTCCGCGGCACGAAGATGCTGGTGATCTGCAGCGCCGAGACCCCGGCTGGGGGCGAAAGGGGGTCTTAGCCCTGTGTCGTTCAGGAAGAGGGAAAGGAATGCTCATTGATTATACCAATAACCGGCCGCCAAAGGCAGTCCTTCACACTCTAGCTCCGAGGGTCTTACTAGACCCCCGTCATTTGCTCAGCTGGTTTGCGTGGAATAACTTACAGAGAGAACAAAAAAGGAGGAAGTACATCCAGACTCCAAAGCCTCCCATTGGTCTTTACAGATGGGTTGACCAATCACAGTCCACAGCTGCACTGCGGCAAGACTCTGCGAAAAGAAAGGAATGGCCGCGG
>NW_028234409.1:37666944-37684444 GCF_977035675.1 Penaeus japonicus
AACGCGGAAATGTTGCAGGGTTCATAACGTCGGTCGAACGTGAATCATCCATCCATAATATTCGCTTTCATAGGAATGGCAAACCACAATGTAACTTTTTTTCCTGCGTGTTAAATATATGCCACCAGGTACTACACACAGTTCTAATTGTATCCGACGTTGTTTCTCTTTTGGCTATCGAACCTCCATCCAAAGCTTCGGGGCTCAAGAGCACCGCCTCGCCTCGCATGTGGAAGAACCGGTTCAGATTCGCTCCCAAATGTGCCTTTAACCCATAAGCAGCCCTTCCTCGCCTGCGGAATTTTAGTGACACGTCACATTTTGCAGAATGCTTATACTGGGGGATTCGGGGAGGCAGTGCATTGCACAAATGCCACTAACAATACGTCAATCAATCAAATGTAATCAACTGCAATCGGGTAAGTCCTACGAGCCACGTTAGATATTTGTAGACGCGAGAGAATAATGATCCTGAGTAGATGTGATTCTATACGCTAATGCGTTTTTTTTTTTTTTTTTTTTTTTTTTTTTTTCAATCTAGGCATAGAGAGGATTTAGCTGAATTCATCAGGGAAAAGGAAGTGTAACGCGGCGTCGTTATGTTCTATCGTTTGTGTCCATACACTCTCTCCTCGACTCCGCCACCTGTAAGCCGTACTTTCTACTTCACGCCTGCACTAATTTGTAATACGTAAATGGAAAATTTTATATGCAAAGTTTCCATTCAGCTCTACAAATATCTGGAAACATTTGTTTATCAAACCGAATATGCAATTTAGTCAACTCTAACATAGGTAGGTACATGGAAGCCTGTTACTACATGGCTGGTGGAGCTACTGCAGCAAAAACTATTAATTAGAGATTTTCCTCAACATTTGGTTCATATACAATTAAAACAAAATTAAGGACCTTCAGTCCGACGTAATTACAGCCGCACCAGAACTCTTTGTATGTTTTGGTATATATTTTCATTCAAACTCCCATTATCATTCCTCACAATCGAGGCCTTGTAATCGCACTGTGTCTGGGAATATCGTGGAATTCTTAAATACAAATGAGTTTAGCAATACACGTGGATAAATCAAGTGAGAGGCATATTAAGAATAAAAGGCTAACGGTGATCAACGCATAACCTTATATGATAATCACTGGTGTCATAATTTTCAGTATAAACATTATTCTAATCATCAATATCATTATCACTGTATCATCTATCATAATCATTACTGACAATCTTCTGATTATATATTTTGTATCTATTATCATTATGATTAATGATAATAATGCCGTAGTTATTATCATCATTATAATCATTGCCATCACTATAATCATCATCTTCATCATCATGATAATGTTATAGATGATAGTAATGATGCTAATGAGGATAATGATATTGATAATCATGATAATGATCAAAATGATAAGAATGATGATGATTATATAAATCGTAAGAATAATTATGATACCATTATTATTACTATCAACATTATGATTATGATCATTTTCGTTGAAATTGTTATCATTATCATTATCACTATTGTTTACATTATTATCATTATCATTATTATCATTAACATCATTATTATCATTATCATTAACATCATTACCATTATTGTAATCATTATTATAATTAATAGTATTTACAATGATAATATGATAATGGAAATGGTATAATGAAATAAAAAGCAACAACAGGAAAATAGAAGAAAATAAAAAAAAGAAAACTACGAAGAAAAGTACTGAGTATTCCTTTCAGTGTTCAAAAAGTAACATTTGTCTTCGTTATAAGCATCGAATAACTATATCCCCCAGCTCAGGTTGCACTGTATAATCATCAGGTTTGTTGGTTCATGTTGTCGAGTACTGCAAGATGCTGTCCAAATTTATGGTCGTCCTATTATAGTGTATACACGTATCTGGTACGGTTATTAGGCTTCCGTCTGTGTTAAAGACCTACGTATTCACACGCATATACTGTTCATTATTACATATCTGTGGTCCGTGTTGCTGGATATATCTTTGGTATGAATGGGAACGTCCTCCCTAATTCCCTAAAGTCCCCGAAGAGTATTTATCTTTTTAATCCTGAACACGGCGGATAAGATTCAATTTAAGTTTTCACATTTTCTGGAGGCGATATAAAATCCGGAGGACATCGTGTGTTTATCACCAACGGCTTGATCACGATCGTTCTCTCTCTATCTGTCTATCTATCTATCTATCTATCTCTGTCTCTCTCTCTATCTCTTCCCCTCTCCCTATCTTTCTCTCTCTATCTATCTATCTATCTATCTATTTCTATCTCTATCCCTTTATCTCACGTCTCTCTCTCTCTCTCTCTCTCTCTCTCTCTCTCTCTCTCTCTCTCTCTCTCTCTCTCTCTCTCTCTCTCTCTCTCTCTCTCTCTCTCTCTCTCTCTCTCTCTCTCTCTATCTATCTTTCTCTCTGACTCTCTCTCTCTTTCACTCTCACTCTCACTCTATCTCTATCACTCTCATTCTCACTCTCATTCTCACTTTCTCTCTCTCTCTCTCTTATTCTCTCTCTCTCTCTCTCTCTCTCTCTCTCTCTCTCTCTCTCTCTCTCTCTCTCTCTCTCTCTCTCTCTCTCTCTCTCTCTCTTCTCTCTATCTCTTCTCCCTCTCTCTCTCTCTCTCTCTCTCTCTCATCTCCTCTCTCTCTCTCTCTCTCTCTTCCTCTCTCTCTCCTCTCTCTCTCTTCTCTTCTCTCTCTTCTCTCTCTCTCTCTCTCTCTCTCTCTCTCTTCTCTCTCTCCTCTCTCTCTTTTCTCTCTCTCCTCCCTCTCTTCTCTCTCTCTCTCTCTCTCTCTCTCTCTCTCTCTCTCTTCTCTTCTCTCTCTCCTCACTCTCTTCTCTCTCTCTCTCTTCCTCCCCTCTCTCCTCTCTCTCTCTCTCTTCTCTTCTCTCTTCTCTCTCTCTCTCCCCTCTCTCCTCTCTCTCTCTCTCTCTCTCTCCTCTCTCTCTCTTCTCTCTCTCTCTTCTCTCTCTCTCTCTCTCTCTCTCTCTCTTTCCTCTCTCTCTCTCTCTCTCCTCTCTTTCTCTCTCTTTCTCTCTCTCTCTCTCTCTCTCTCCTCTCTCTCTCTCCTCTCTCTCTCTCCTCTCTCTCTCTCCTCTCTCTCTCTCTCTCTCCTCTCTCTCTCTCTCTCTCTCTCTCTCTCTCTCTCTCTCTCTCTCTCTCTCTCTCTCTCTCTCTCTCTCTCTCTCTCTCTCTCTCTCTCTCTCTCTCTCTCTCTCTCTCCGAGTGAGCGCGAGGCCAGCTCCCCCGCCCGGCGTCCGCCTCCGCGCCTCCTGCTGCCCCTCAGAGGAGCCGTGTGCATTTTCCAGCCAGATGCTCCTCATTTTCCAGTTCGACCGCCCAGTAACATCCATTATATTGCATGTGTCTCCAAGAAGCTCATTAGCTGCCGGTTTGAACGAGAAATGTGTTATTGTTGATTATGTCTTCATGTATTGCAGATGAGGCTCCGCGGCACGAACTCGTTGCCTGTGAGGTCGCTGAGGGAAGCTATTCCACGTACAATTTCGTATGGTAAAGACGCCCTGTGTAGTCAGAACGCTGAGGCCGGCCTCGATACAACCTCATGAATAGAAAACATCAGAAATATCAGGATAGTTTTCCGGGGACATGTTTGAAAACCCTTTCGGCCATGATGATACAGACAAAAGCAACCGCGAAGACTATTGTAATAATGCCAGGCAACATAAACGAGACATCAAAACTCCAAACCACGAGCTAAAATTTCAGTCGAGTTTCATCTTCCAACAACAAACGTACTGTAGACTAAATCTGTTGCTCCTCACTGGTTCATGAAATTAATGTGTTTAGTAATTAATCTCGGCAAAGGGTGAGCTGCCTCCCACCTCGGGCGTGCGCCACAAGCAGTATCTTATTTGAAGTTCTTGTGTGTCATCTTGTGTTGCAAATGTCGTATGTGAACTGAGGAATGAGATGATGATGATGATGATAAACAAAGCAATAACGTCAACAACATCAAGAAAATTATGATGAAAAATAATAGTAATGATAATGATAATAGCAATTATAATAATAATGAAAATAATGATGATAATAATAATCATCATGATAATAATGATAACAATAATGATGAACATAACAAAAAAGATAAGGATAATAACAATAAGGATGATAAAGATAATGATAATGGTGGTAACTATTATAAATATTGATGTCATCATTATTATTATTATCATTATCAATATTAGTATCATTATCATGACTTTATTATTATTATTGCTGTCGTGATTGTTATCATTATTATTATCATTTTCATAGTTACTATTATTATCATTATTACTATTATTGTCATAATATCATAATTATTATTATCATTGTTATCATTATTACTTTAATTGTTATTACCATAAATATTATCCTCATTATCTTGTTATCATTATCACCATCACTACTATCATTGTCATTATCATGATCATCATTATCACATCCACCATGTCCATTCGTATCCGTATTATCACTATGATAATGATCATGATACCTATAGTTGATGAATATAATCGCAATGAAAAATACCCCAAATAATGGGAGCAAAGGGATATTCCAACAACCGGCAGACGTGAGAAAAATTGACGAATATTAAGAAGAGGAGGGGGGGGGTGCAGGGGATGGGGTCAACGAAGGGAAGAGGAAGAGAGACAATGGGCGATAAAGAGTGAAACAAAGCAAAGAAGAGGAGACAGCGAGAGAGACACCGGCAAAGGAGGAAATAGGAAAGAGAGGTAGAAACATTGAGGTAGAAAAACATTGCAACTTTAAAGAGGGGGCTGAGGGTGTATAGACGGGGAAGGGAGAGAGAAAGAGAGAGGGGGGGGTGGGGTTGAAAGCATGATAAAGATACTGAAAAGCTCGTGCAAATGAGACGAAAATAGCTAGAAGAAACGGCGAAGAGAGTGGAGAGGAAGGGCGCTGTAGGAGAGCAAAAGAAAGGAGGGAGGGAGGGAGAGGCGGCGATAGCGTTCGGGGCGCGAGGGAAACACAGGGTGAATCCGGTCCCGTTCGCCCACCTCCCTTCCGCGAACGGACGTTAGTTATCTATGTATAATCTAGCCTCCCGCGTGAGCGCTGTTAATTAGCCCAAGAATGTGCGGCGTCTCTTGCAATGCTCTCTCATACGCTCTCCATCACCTCTTGCAACACTGAGATCCATTAGGGCCCGCGATGCAGCTGTCTATTGCAGATGTTATAAACTGCGGCCTTGTTGACAAAAGCCGAATATAATGGATTTTGAATTCCTATTTAATTGGACCCTTTTATGCACTTTGTGCTGCTCTGCTCGCATAAATTATTTAACGGCCTGGGAAAGCATTATTAGCAGCAGGGCCATGCGAATTGCCCAATGTATATGAATATCGTACTGCGGGGCCAGTAGCCGGGTGCGCTCAGGGGAAAGGCCGCTACAAAATGCTCGTATTCGGGTAGGGCTGGGGTCGTACAGGCCCCTGTGAACTCGGCTCGTGTTCGGATCGTGTAGGGGTCGTACTCGGCTACTACTTAAATCCTAAATAAGTTCGTGTTCGGGTCGTAGTAAGGTCACGTTGAACCCATACAAGGCCTGTATGTTCTCAGCTTGATTCGTGATTCAACGTCCCTTCACACGGGTCGTACACGGGTCGTGGCAAACAAAGAATCAAGGAAACTGGTCAAATGGAGAGAAAAGAGACTTGAGGAAAAGTATTAGAAAGGTTTCGTTGTCTCTTTGATATCTGAAACAAGAGAAAGTTGTGCTTTTGTGGCGAGGATTTCTAAGCTTCGAGTGGACCGAGCATAATTGCACGACGGAGGAAGATAAACAAAAATCCGGAGAGAAAGAACTGGAAATCTCGGACTCTTTCCTCCCGTCTTTGTCACAGCAATGACCGCTGCAGCCAGACCCGAAAATAAGAGCACGATGAAATGGAGAAAGCCAATAACAGGAACTTAGACTCTGGAAGGTCTCCTCCCCCAAATTCAATCCCGGTTCTCTTTCCTAGCTTCCTTCCTCTCTTTATTCTTCCCTCCTTCCTTTCTCAATCCCTTGCCCTCTCTTCTGTCCTTCCTCTCCTCTCTCTGCTGCTCCCTTTCCCTTCTCTGTCCCTCAATTTCCTGTGTGTTCCTTTAGTTCATCAGTCCACATCCTGCGACACCGTGCTGTGTCCTTTGACTGAATTTCAGTGTCATTGGTATGCATTACACATTCCTTGGATATCTGTCAATACCTGCCTTCATTCCGCATTTTCTCCAGAGTTGAATTTCAGACCCACAGAAGGATTTCCATGTCAGAAAAAAAGAAGAAACGGCTGACGTAGAAAAAAAATATATTACTTGTTTGTTAACCTTCTTTTTTATATACGTCCGCAGTTCCTCGCAAACTATTCGAAAACATGATTACGAACCTGAGAGAATACGAGCCATTTCTTCTAGCTCGGTGACTCCCAGTCGAAAATTACCTTTCTGGATGACTCAACATCCTTTTTTTTTACAAAAGAAGAAAACGAAGTGATAGCGAGATGTCGAGAGGCATTGGGAGTGACACGAGGAAATGCAAAGAGACACAGATCATCAGCGTCTTAGGGCGATGGCGACGGAAGGAGACACAGACAAACGACCGTTCGAAAAAGGAGAAGAAATGGAAAACAGAGACTGGCTGAAAAATATAAAACGAGGGTGAAGAGAGGAAAGCGGAGAATGAGGAAGAAAGAGAGAGGGGGGAGAAGGAAAGTGAAAGGGGGGGAGGGGGAAGAGAAGAGAGAGAGAGAGAGAATCGGGAGAGGAGGGAAGAGAAAGAGGAGATGGAGATGAGTAAAGAGAGAGGGGAGAAGGAGAAGAGGAAAGAGAGAGAATAGAGATAGGAGGAAGAGAAAGAAGGGGGAGAGGAGGAAAGAGAGTAGAAAGGGGGAGAAGAGGAAAGGGAGAGAAAGAAAGAGAGAGAATGAGAGGATGAAGGAGAGAGAAGGGAGAGGAAGAGGAGGAGAGAGAGGGAGGAGAAGAGGTTGAGCGAGAGAGTACATACAATGGGAGACATGGCTGAGTTGTAGCAGAGTGATGTTATTTGTGATAGATGAAGAAATAGGTATTTTTCGTTCCTTTAATCACACGTGGATGCGTAGTGTAAGAATCACAAACAAAAGAAAATGAAATGTTGAAAGGAAAAGCTAGGGAAGAAGAACGAAAAGCAGGGAAACAAACGATAAAAAGAAGAAGGAACAAAGAATGAGAGAGAGAGAGAGAGACAGAAAGATAGGGAGGTAGGGAGAGAGCGAGCGAGAGGGAGAAAGAGAGAGAGACAGAGACAGAGAGAGAGGGGGGGAGGCACGGAGAGAGAGAAGAGAGAAAGAGAGAGAGAGAGAGAGAGGGAGGGCCTGAATACGATTCTGATTCCGCCTGCTGTGTCCATCCAGGGCAGTTGTAACGGCAGTCCAGGACATCAAATATTAACAATCAATTCGGAGGCAGGATATATGTTGTATCTATTGGGTGACAGCCAATCTGTATTCTGGCGATCTGAATCCAGGAATCACCGAATTACTGTCGGAAGAGCCAGCACTCGGACACTGATTGCACAGGTCGCTTCCCAGCCCGGGAAATTGTGCTAAAAATAAAAAAAAGGGTTTTGTGCCGCGAATGATGAGATTCTCTCTTGTTTTACGAGGCTGCATATCCGGCCTGTTACCATATCGCCATCCTACAGGCGCCGCCACTGCGAGGATATGTATGCATATGTGCGGGATTGAGAAGTGTTGAGGGAGATCGCCCCTCCGCGAGCGCTGATTACAGCTCAGCACACACAGGAGACACACGTTATGACAGACGCTCTGATCTGGAGGCTAGTTCAGGGCTTGTAAGCAACATGTTGACAAGCCGATGGAATGAAGTGTCGCGCTATATGTAAAATCCAGTGTTTTCGGCTTCGGACGCTCTTTCGCTTCAACTCGCCGCGCCCCTTCAGACGCCCCCCCCCCTCCCTCTACTCCCCACACACACGCCCTCTGTCCCCTCCCCTCCCTCCTCCCTGCTTTTGCACACACTATACTCTGCAAAACTGAATTCTCCCACTCTCCACCCTTCGCCATTACCCCCCCTGCCCCTCTTCCCCTGCTTGTCGTGCCCGATGCCCTTTCCCCCTTCCCTCTCCCTCCGCTCTTCAGTCCTCTCTCTCCCTCCCGCTCCTCTCCTCTCCCCTTACCTCAGCTCCGTAGGATCTATGTGCGTGTACTAATGTTCCTTTCCGGGGAAGAGCGACCACAAAGGCGGCTCGAGGGGGGATGGGGAGGGGGAGGGAGAGGAAGAACCAAAGAAGGGAGGCAGAGGGAGGGAGGAGGAGCCACGGAGGAGTGGCAGTGGGAGAAAAGAGGAGTCGTGGAGGGGAGTAGATGGGGGGGGGAGCCAAAGAGGAGAGGCGGCGGGACCTTTCAATATGATAATATCAGGATGCCTATTCCCTCCCGGAGCGAGTGTGGGTCACGTCCACAATGGGGCGCGGGATCACACAAAGACTGCCTAAATGCGCTCGGACGGCCAAAATATCTCCCACAAGAGGATGTCGAGACTCCAGGCTTGTATATCAACCGTTTATTGACCACTTCTCCTTGCGCCACGACCTGCCTCGCCTCTCGCCGCCTGCCGCCGCCCTTTGGACCTCTCCCTTTAGAGCTCTGCCCTTCAGCCCTCGCCTCTCGGCTGCGGCGCCGCCCCCGGGGTCGTGGCTGACTGTGCCCGTGCCATCCATCACGCCGTCGGCCGAGGGCGCCTTGGGGTTCGCCACGAAAACACGTAGTGTAACGAAGCTGTGTTTTGATCGAGCTCAACACTTCGCCTTCGGGGAATTGCCTTGTTGACTCCCTTTAGAAAAGTCCGTCGCTTGCATGGGGAGGGGAGGCGACGCACGGGCTGAGGGGCGTAGGAAGGTGAGGGGAAGAAGTGGAAGAGAAGGGGAGGAGTGAAGTAGAAAGAGAGAGAAAGAGAGAAGGGGGGCTTTGCTGGGGGAGAAAAAAATTAGACATGGCTGGAGGTAAGAAGAGACTTAGTGTGTATATTTTTAATCAGCCACACTTTCTTCCCAGAACTGGAGACAAAAAACCTATTTCAACTCTGCCTCTTGCGAGACAGGATCCGTCGACCAGCACGAGGAAAACTGCTATAGTTTGTGCACCGATTAACTGCTTGCTGCTAATGGCCCAAGGATGCCTAATGACGAGCGCTGATGACTGTGATCGGGTTAATAGTGGAGCTTGCGCCGCGGAAATTTTTAGCTCGACCTGCACGACACTTTCTGCTTCCGTTCGTCTCGCAGGGTGTGCCCTTCCAGGCATTCCATCTTCATTACGAGAGTGGAAATTCCACGCGGCGTATTGGTGTAAAATTTCGTCAATATTTGAGTTCTGTCGGCCCTTACGAAAATAGAACAGGATGGCAACTCCATGGATGCCTTGAGTCTTCTCTGACCTTCGATGCCTGTATGTCAACCCAATGCCCTCCTGACAGCTGCCACCTTTAGTCATGATTTCTGGCACCGCTAAGCGTGTGAGTGAATTTGACAACAGAAGAGCCAGGCACTGCCACTCCTTCGAGAGGATAGACACGACGAAACTGACATTCGAATCCGACACTTGGTCCAAAGCACAGACCTCTTGACACTCGCACTGCCCCTGGTTTGGCACCACAAGGTCATGCTTAGCCTTTTCACCACTAATCCCAGCACTCGCAGCCTCGCAAATCCCACGACCTCTGGGCCGTTGCCACGGTGATCTCCGCGCCGTAAATTATGCAAACGGAAATAAGGTCACGTGGGCGACACGTAGAGAAAGGATGAGAGGGGGAGGGCGGGAGAGAGGAGGACAAGAGGGAGAGAGGAGGGGAAAGGGAAGGAAGAGGGGAGGAGGGAAGAGGGCAAGGCAGAGAGGGGAATAGAAGGGAAGACGAGACGAGGGAGAGGAGGACAGGAGAAGAAGATGGGCGACAGGAGGAAGAGGAAAAAGGGGAGGAAAATTGTTTGGCTAAAGGAAGGGCGAAATCTAGTAAGTTAATTTCAAATGATGTCAGTTCGATGTCCAACGAATCGCCTTCGTTCGCCATGCGCCTGATCGCTCCCCTGGCGATGGCTGCACAAGGGCATCAGCATGGGAAGGATGAGAGCGAGAGAGAAATAGATTCTCAGATAGACTAGCAAAGGGACAGAGAAAGGGAGAAGAAAAGGTAGAGATTAGTGAACAGGTTGTGAAATATAGAAAAGAGGGAGAGAAAAACACAGCATGGGTGGCAGAGAGAGAAGGGGAAGGGGGGAGAGAGAGACATAGACAGAGGAAGAGAGAGGAAAGGCGGGAGAGAAATAATATAATCACATTACTTCTTCGCCCACGGATCAAAATAATCATATATCAATGGTCTTTGTTGGTATTACATGCTGTTACTGCTTCCGTTTCTATTTATATATTAATTTACTCATACCGTGGAACAAATATTTGCGTAAATGTTATGTAAAAGCTATGTAAAAGGTATGTTGTATATCGCATTGATTTAGGTTTTTCTGCCTTTTTTGCCTTTGATTTCTCTCTTCTTTCTGGTCGCTCCTTCCTGCGCATCACCCAGTGGCTCTCAGTCGCTTTTTCTTGCAACCCCAACCGTGTAACTCAAGCAAAGACCGCGACCCCGCTGGTTTCATAGATATACAGAATAACTGGGTGAGGCTTGCGATGTTAAAAAGGATACGTAAAATCAATACCTGTGTAAAAATAAACAAAAACAAAGCTGTAGGTAAGCAAAACATATCCCTCTGAATTTTTATTCAGCTGCAAACCAAACTCCCAAACTAAATGCGTCACATTTCAGACCAACTGAATAAGAATTATTCATCTACAATGACCATAACTATATGTTGGCAACTTCCCAGATTGGGGAACTAACCTTGCACGATATCCTGAGAGCTTGGCGATCTCATCTGGGATATCGAACCCAGTGTTAACAATGGTGGTATAACCTTTTCCTTTCCGTCTGTGTCTACATTGCGAGGCTTTACCAGTGTGTTCCGCGACGCGACACCACAGCAGCCGGAATGCAGGGGCTCGGAGCGGCCGCCATCGCCCGGCCTCCCTTTCAATATTTCTGTCGCGGGCCACTTGTAGAACCGAGGGACTCCTGACAACGCGGCTGAGTAATGGACGGGCGCGCTTGTCCCTTGCACACACGCGCCCTCGGATATTCTCGCATGCAGCTCCCCGCGTGGTGTTCCAAAGGCATATATATATAGTATATACATGTATATATATATATATATATATATATATATATATATATATACATATATACATATATACACATATATTTGTGCGTGTGCGTGTGCGTGTGCGTGTGCGTGTGCGTGTGCGTGTGCGTGTGCGTGTGCGTGTGCGTGTGCGTGTGCGTGTGCGTGTGCGTGTGCGTGTGGTGTTGTGTGTGTGTGTGTGTGTATGTGTACATAATATATATATATATATATATATATAATATATATATATATATATATATATATAATATAATATATATATAAATATATGTATATATGTATATGTATATATATATATATATATATATATATATATATATATATATATATGTTTATATATAATGTATGTATGTATATATGTATGTATATACACACACACACACACACACACACACACACACACACACACACACACACACACACACACACACACACATATATATATATATATATATATATATATATATATATATATATATATATGTATATATATATTCATATGTATACATATATATACATTCATATATGTGTATATGTACATGTACACATATACTTATTTATTATATAGATAGATAAATATAGATATATTCATTTGGATTTGTTTGTTTTTTTCTTCTTCTTCACGTGCGTATATAATATGTGGCTGCATATAAATCTATATATATAACCATGCATAAGTAAAGGGATGATATAGTGATGACACGAATCCCTTTGATGGATGTTCAGTGTTTCAGTGTTTCAGTGTATCACCGAACCTGAGCCCTTCTGGCGACTCTCAACCTCTACAGCGGATTCTAGTGGCGAGTCCTTTTAGTGAGGCGTTCTGGCACTTCCGATGCGCTCTGGGTTAGTGCCGACAGGAGCAGCGGAAGACTGGCTGATATGTAGATTGCTAGACGTTCGATAGAAATGTCGCGTTGTCACTGTCAGTTACTATGAAAAGCTTTGAATATAGAAATCGCTGTATGCATTCCGGATATGTAATGATTTCCATTTTTTTGTTCAAGTACATTAAAAGAACTATTGTATTTGCGACCCTCGTGTGGTGGGAAACAAAGCAGTTTCCCTTCCTTTGAAAGCAGAGACACAGCGGTTTGCACTCGAACTCTGCTGGATCTGAAAGTGCGCTGCTTGTGGTACGGTTGACGGTGTTTACTTTACTTTTGAGAAGCAAATAAGTGTCGGTCAGAGGCCTCACTCACCTGTTTATATGCTAATATTGAGTGACACTATATGCGGATATATTCAAAAATATATATAAAAAATGTTTGCGTGTGTGTGTGTGTTTACTGTATATACATTATGTATTGGTGTGAATAAAGATAATTCCACAAAACAAATTTTATAGGACGACTCTAAGCGAGTTGAAGCACACGCAATGGCGGTCTTAATTAAATAAAAAAAGAAACATCAAAATTCTGCCCAAATATTCCAAGCACAATTTTCCGGAAACCGCTACAAAGTTTCTCATTGTGATTCTTTTTTTCCGCGTGTATTTCGTGCACTGAAAAAAAATGGTTTGAAAATAAAAATTCGGTGACTAATTGCATAAAGAAAGAAAAAGGAAAGAGTTTAAAAAAAAATATGCAAGAACTCAGACAGAAAGATCGGGGAGGTGGAAAAATGAATCAATATTGCACGAGGAAAACACATATACATAGCAGAGAATGCATTGGCCTGTACAATAACAGATGGGGAAAACCGGTGAGAAAAGAATGGCTAAATATGAAACAAAGGTTCATATCGCACACAGGCAAGAAAAGTTCTCTTGTATTTTTACTGTTGCTATCTTCAATATCATTGCAATGTTTTCCTTTATCATTTGTGATCTTACTATTAGTTTTCTTATCACAGTCATGCCCCTTTTTCATGTTTTTATCAGTGTTGCTATCGTTATCATTATTAAATCATCATTGTCATTACGATTGTAATTATTACCATCACCACTGTTATCGTTATTGTCTTAAGGTTCTCCATTCTCATCCCTTCTCTTCTTTCCTCTCCTCCTTTTCTTTCACCTTTCTCCTGCTTCTCCTCCTTCTCCTACTACTTCTACTGCTTCTATTTTCGCTCTTCTTATCTGTTTCAACTCTGCTTCCTCCTTCGACTGAGCTCACGAGTGACGTCGCTTCAAACACATTTCTAAAGTGCATTTATTCGTGTGCAAAAATTTGAACAATGAATTTACGTGGATAAAAAGAAAGGGGGTTGCCATTCCATAATGAGCGACTACAATGTCAAAACCTGCAAGTTTTTCCTTCCCTTTCTCTCCCACTCTTTATGTATGCATGTAATGTTATTCCAAAAAAAGAATTCGTGATGCAAATCAAGATTATGCAAATGAAATGGAAATTCCATAATACCTATTTAGTATCGACGAGAGCTCCGAGCGCTACCCGGCCCGATTTGCCACTGGCTCTTGGCAGGAGCCACGATGTACCTACTCCCTTCTAGATTATTCCCGACGCATTTGTTCAATTCTAGATCATTCCCAGTGCATCCGCTCCCTTCGAGATCATTCCCTTGCCGCCGACGCCCGCGCTCCGCCGAGAGAAGGTTGAAAGACAGAGGCGAGCCGCGTTTTTACGAGCGCCGCGCCGCCGGGGCTCAAATACATCGGTAAAAGCCAGGGCTCGAAGGACCTCTCAGAGGAGTGTCCTATGTGTCGCTTGTCTAAATATTACAGCGAACTTCTTTTGTTCTGCTCTTTGCATATTTCTGTCCCGTAACGTGCTTCTTTTACAGGAAGGCATTTCAGCTGTTGGGTTCTCTCAGATTCTCTTTGCAGACGTTTTGGGTGGTCTTCAATATGATATTACTGTTATAATAATGATAATGACATATGTATTTTTGAATGCCGTTTCCAGAATTAATGTCAATCTGAACGTCGACACCCTCGGTTGCCATCGTCTCTTTCGCGATCCGATTATCCATCAAGGCCTGTGATCATGTTATATCGTAAGCATCCTCCCAGAGTCGCTAGTCACAGCGCAGTGAGTTGTGTTCGACTGCACTGAAATCTTCACAAGCGTGAACTCTTTCTATCTATCAAGACGAAAAGGTTCCGAAGTACCCCCTGAGCCATCGTCGATCAATAAGACACATAAGAGTGAACGCAAGACACAAATAAAGACGCACAGTGACACGGCTAGATGTATCCGCCCGTTTCATCACCCACCATTCCTCACCCGCCTCTTTCACCCTCCACTGCCCCCACCCCCACCCCCCCTGCTCCCCCCTGCCTCATACGCACTCGGCATACAGTATGCCGTCCATCACACTCCTCCCAGACGCGACACAACTTCCCCATTTCCCCCGCCGCCAGCGACGACAAGGCCCGAAAGCGTTATTGACGTCACACTTAATGTATTGTAAAAAGAACTTGTTTACTTTGCCTCCGTGTGATGCGGCGGGTCCATCCCTGCCTGCTTACCCCACCCCCTCCCCCTGTAGGCATTCCCCCTTTCCCTCTCCCCGTATTTCTCCACCTGTGCCCCCCCCCCCCCCCACCGTGCCACCCCCTTCTCTGTTCTCGGCCCCGAACCCCCGAATCCGCGCTTTCGCTCTTAAAACTTCTCTCATTGTTGGCAAATGGGACAGCTGGTCTTGCGGAAATCGGTTGTTACGTCACGTTTACTATAGAAGGCTTTTTTATTTTCTTTGGTGGTTTATATCTGTGTTTGTGTTCATCTATGTGAGGTTTCCATCATTTTGCTCTTCGAATATCTCCGCTTTCAAGCATGTTTATTTTTCTTTCTTTGTTTTCATATATTTGTCTATGTTTATGTCTGCTTTTATGTCTGCCTCTATCTATTTCTCCTTTTTATTCTTATTTCAGTTCTCTCTCCCTATCTTTATCTATCTATATATCTTCTCGTCTCTCTCTCTCTCTCTCTCTCTCTCTCTCTCTCTCTCTCTCTCTCTCTCTCTCTCTCTCTCTCTCTCTCTCTCTCTCTCTCTCTCTCTCTCTCTCTCTCTCTCTCTCTCTCTCTCTCTCTCTCTTTCTCTCTCCTTCTCGCTCTCCTCTCTCTCCTTCTCTCTCTCTTTTTCTTTCTCTTTCTCCCTTCTCTTTCTCCTTCTCTCTTTCCTTCTCTCTCGCTTTTTCTTTCTCTCTCATCTTCTCTCTTTCTATCCTTTTTTCTCTTTCTCTTTTGGTCTCTCCTGTTCTCTCTCTCCTTATCGTTCTCACTCACTCTCTCTCTCTCTCTCTCTCTCTCTCTCTCTCTATATATATATATATATATATATATATATATATATATATATATATATATATATATATATATTCATATCTTTCTCACCTTTTCCCTCCATCCCTCTCCCTTTCTTCATCTCTCTCTCTCTCATTCACACTAGACACTGAACTACCTCCAGCCGTAAAGCCTCTGTTTGGGATCTCAGTAAGCCATCTGGGTCAAGGTTATGACTGACTCTGTTGGCAAAATGACAGTGGGTGTTCATTGGAAGCTCATTCAGTGTTACTAATAACACTGGTTCCAAGAACTATTATGTTTGGCTGAGGTTAGTACAACTGATCAAATGGCCGAGGTATCCCTTTAGAGTTAGACGGAAACTGAGGCAGAGAAAGAGTTTTTGTAGGTTTTACTAACTTATTTTATCGTCCAGACTCCACTCCATGACAGAACAGACTAGTTAAATCTCACACCACATCTCTCGTCGCAAGGATTGCCAAGGGGTGCGTTGTCCAGAGGGTAACCAGGCTGGCAAAGAAAAGTATGTGAGTGAAGAAAATAAAAACATGCATTAAAACCGAGATCAGAGTTCAGAATTGGATCTGGATTGTTCGAAAGCTGAAGTAATCACGCAAATTAAACACTATTATAGCTTTATAATTCAGTATGCAGGTGACACTCTATCTCGATCTCTTATTGACAGTATATATATACTTCCAAAAAAATGAGTGTCGTAAACCCGTATATCTACCAGATTACGGCACTACAAGTTAATATCGTTATTTATTGTATTGAAATCTGAATAATACGTGCTATTTATGCATGCATATTGATGAAATTTGCAGCAAAGTAATTAGTATAGCCATTTATTTCACCCAAAGATTAAAATATTTTGACGCCCCGCCTCCTCCCTCCCACGAATCATAGTTGTGCAATCACCAGTACTCAGCCTTACAACTGCCGCTGGGGAGTTTGGGAAGTTATGTATTAAACTCAAATAAAAAGAGTTCAGAAACTTCAGAATTTCGCGACAAGAATCGCCTTTAGGGGATTAAGAAAGTATGACCACGCATCTCTCGCTTTTAAATGAAACTGAATCATTTCGCAATGCAAGAAATGTAATGAATACGCCAATTACATCTCTTGCGCTGCGAAGTTTTTCTTTCTCATTTAAACTTTTATTTACATGTGTCATCATGAAGTCTGTTCACAGAATAGTTCAGGATAGACAATGAATGTCTATACAATATGGGCATTTTTGTTTTTCTAAGCTGGAATCATGTCACATTATTATTTATTCATCATTATAACATGGTCCGAAGCACAATATTCTGGAATAAGATTCCATCACCGATTACAGATACAGATTCTCATTCTTGAACAAAATATATTTACGAAAAGAAACTTAATCTCTACAATACTACGCCGTATTTTAACTAAATCTCATTATGATAATTCGCTGAATTATATCAAAGCTGTGTTGTTTTGAATTTGCAATTTGCTAGATTTTAAAATAAGATTTAGTATATCGCATTATATATCCTTGTATGTCCTAATATGATATTTTTCTTGTATTAGCAGGAAAATGTAATATTGTGTGATGTCTATAGAATTTATATTATAATCTATACACTGCATAATCGCGAGATTATTATTATCATTATTATTACTATTTTTGTTATAAGCATTATTATATTCTCTCTGTCTATATATTTATTTGTCCATCTTGCTCTCTCTCTCTCTCTCTCTCTCTCTCTCTCTCTCTCTCTCTCTCTCTCTCTCTCTCTCTCTCTCTCTCTCTCTCTCTCTCTCTCTCTCTCTCTCTCTCTCTCTCTCTCTCTCTATTTCTCTCTCTCTCTCTTTCGAAAATAACCACGAAGGCGTGTGTGAGTGTGTGTATGTGCGTTAGTGTACGTCTGTGCGTGTGCCTGTGTCCGTGTACACATGTATGCATACAAGGAAATTGTCAGCCAGTCTGTGTGGCCGTTTGCACGCGTCCCCTCCCATCCACGTCAG
>NW_028234409.1:37699444-37701944 GCF_977035675.1 Penaeus japonicus
GTGCATGCTTTTGCAGGTATTGATGTGCGGGTGTTTAATATATATGTATGTGTGTGTATGTGTGTGTGTGTGTATGTGTATGTGTGTGTGTGTGTGTCTGAGGGCTTGTGTATGTAAGAAAACGTGTGTGTGTGTTTATGATCCATATTTCAGTGGCTAAAAGTAGAGTAGACACTCTCCTACTCTTCATAAACTGTAAATAATCTGCATTATGAATATCCTCATGAATGATGTTTACAGCCTCATAATGAGGCACCGGGCGCCCCCCCCCTACCCCACCCCGCCAGCAGAGAGGGGGTGACACAAGCCGTCAGTCTCTTATGGAGAGGATAATATACATATAAATCATCTATTTACCTCCTCCTCTTCCTTCCCCCATCTACCTCCTCTCCCTCCTCTCCCTCCCACCTCTCTCTCTTTCTCCCTACCCTCCCTCCCCTCCCTCCTCTTATTCCTTTCTCTCCTTCCTTTCCCTGCCCCCCTCCTGTCCTTCCCCTACCTCCTATTCCCTCCCTCCCTCCTCCTCTCTCTTTCTTTTTTTCGCTTGTGGATAGAGTAGGAGCCGGTAAGATGTCTCAGGGCAAGGGAGAGCTCAGGAAAACTATACGAATCAAACTCATTTTATAGTTCTTTCTCTCTCACTCTCTCTCTCTTTCTCTTTTTTACCTCTCTCTCTCTCTTTCTGTCTGTCTTTCTTTCTTTCATTCTCTCTCTCTCTCTCTCTCTCTCTCTCTCTCTCTCTCTCTCTCTCTCTCTCTCTCTCTCTCTCTCTCTCTCTCTCTCTCTCTCTCTCTCTCTCTCTCTCTCTCTTTCTCTTTCTCTCTCTCTCGCTCTCTCTCTCTCTATCTATCTATCTATCTACCTCTATTTAACTATCTACCGATCTATCTCTCTCCATATATCTCTCACTCTCACCATCTTCCTCTCTCTCCATCTCTTGCCTTCTCTCCTTTCTTTCTCCCTACCCCCCTCCCCTAGGCCGCCCCAGACTCCCGCGCTTCCCCCTTCGGAGTTCCTATGGGCGTGGCGCGTCACACCGGAGCGTCACACAAGGTCGTCAGGGCACTGACCGCGTCCTCGGAGGAGTCCACTCTAGTGCGCCCTCGCCAGGCTCTTCCCTCGGCGCCCTAATGGCCAAAGGAACACGGACGCTTACGTGAGAGCGAGGGGAGGGGGTGAGGGGAAGGAGGAAGCAAAGTGACAAGGTGAAGGAAAGGGGGAAAACACGGTGCTTAAATGAGAGGAAAAGTGAGAGGATAGCAGAGAGAGAGAGGGGGAGAGAAAGAGAGAGACGGGGGAGAGAGAGACTACGAGAGAGACAAAAAGAGTAAGAGAGAGAGAGAAGAGAAAAGGAGAAAGAGAGAGAGAAAGAGAAGAGAAAAGGAGAAAGAGAGAGATAATGAGAGAGGGAGAGAGAGAGAGAGAGAGAGAGAAAGACAAAGAAAGAGAAGAGAAAGAGAGAGAGAGAGAGAGAGAGTACAAAAAGAGTAAGAGAGAAATAGAAGAGAAAAGGAGAAAGAGAGAGAGAATGGGAGAGGGAGAGAGAGAGAGAGAGAGAGAGAAAAAAAAAGAGAGAAAGAGAGAAAGAGAGAGAGAAAGAGGAGAGAGAGAGAAAGAAGAGAGAGAGAGAGAGAGAAGAGAGAGAGCGAAGAGAGAGAGAAAAAAAGAGAGAGAGAAAGAGAAGAGAGAGAGAGAGAGAGAGAGAGAGAGAGAGAGAAAGAAAAAGAGAAGAGAAAGAGAGAGAGAGAGTATGAGAGATACAAAAAGAGTAAGAGAGAAAGAGAAGAGTAAATGAGAAAGAGAGAGAGAGAGAGTATGAGAGATACAAAAAGAGTAAGAGAGAAAGAGAAGAGAAAATGAGAAAGAGAGAGAAAATGAGAGAGGGAGATAGATAGAGAGAGAGAGAGAGAGAGAGAGAGAGAGAGAGAGAGCATGATAAGGTATATTTTTTATATAAACAGGAGATGAAACGTAACCTAAAAAACGAATAGCGAAAGCCAGCAGCGCTTACCATTGCAGAATGTGGCTTCGGCATAGAGAGAGGCGACCTAAGAATGAGCTCTTAGTAAGATAAGCGGCGCTGAGATACGACCAAGCCAGCTACAGTATTGGAAGCACTAAAGCATATTGTTGCTTGGCTTATACATCGAGCAACAGGCGAATATTCCCAACTCGTGGCTGTTGTTGGAATATTGATAATTCACACTAAGTTCGCCTGTGCTGACGATCAGAATAAGACCCAAAGTTCCGTATTTCAGATTGTTCTCAGATTTACATTGTGGCTGATATGCACAGCGCAGTTTGCAGGCACTTTGAATGTGCTTTCACAAGTGTCTTGGTGATTCCAGAAGATTTAGCAAAGTTGGACTTTTATATTTTTGACAACCACTGTTTTTTCTTCTTCTTCTCTTACCTTTCTTTCGTTCGTTCTCTCTTTCTTTCTTATTTAACAGTAATTTGTAAACACCTTGAATAAAACCTTGAATAATATCCTCTTACA
>NW_028234409.1:37709444-37716944 GCF_977035675.1 Penaeus japonicus
CTCCTCCTCCTCCTCCTCCTCCTCCCGCGTGTCCCCGCCGCCGATGAGCGAGGCGCCCCTCAAGTCTATGAGGAATAAATCTCATGGAAACGATAACAGGGTCGTGCGTGCAAGTAGCGAGGGGGATCAGGTGGCATCGGGCTGGCAGATGGGTGTTAAACTGCCATATCCATTATGGAAAATACGCGATATTATGCAAGGGGATATGAGGCGGGATGGAGAGACTACCGCCGCTGTTGTTGTCACAGGTAGAGGGAAATGCATCCGCGCTTGGCCAGATTTATTCAGATTTGTTTTCTTTTCGGGTGATTGGGCTGAGCCTACGCACCACCTGTCATTTCATTTGATTCTTTTTCATATATATACTAAAATTGACACTCGTTATCCTGTACTTGAGTCATGGAATACTCGTATGAATCCAAGAGCCGAATTTCAATATTGAGGAATAACCAGTCGCTATCGTGCATTTTAATGGACACATTCGGCTAAGCGGGAAAGATAGCAGTCCTTCTCCCAAAGGAAACACTTCGTTTTATAGGCGCCAAAAGCCTCGTTTAGCCTTCCTGCCTGCAAGCAAATTCCTCCAGAGAAAGCATTGACCTTCGTTTGCTTCCGCCGCGAGCGCAGAGCAATTAAAGCTAACGGGAGCGGACAAGGCAAAAGCAGAAAGAGTGGGGGGGGAGGGAGTAGAAGGCGGCGGGAGGGGAAGCAGTAGAAGCAGAAACAAAAGAGTGGAAAGAGACTTGGAGAGAAGCAAAAGAAACCGGTACATGACAGAAGCGGACGAATATCAGCATGCATATACCTGCTTTTATTTGGTAAAAGCAGGCAAAGCTGGGTAAAACAGACATCAAGCAGAGAAGAGCTGAGCAGACACAGACGCAGCCATGAGCCGCGCGAGCGCCGGCGGAGAGCGGCCCCGCGAGGCCTAAAGGGGCGCCGCGACGCGATTCCCTCGAGGCAGGTGCGCTCTGCCCGAAGGGAGAAGCGACGGCCTCGCGGACCCCGAGGGAGCGAGGGCGCCGGGGAGAGTCGGAAGGGGGACGGAGGGGGGGGGGGGGCTACAGGACTACGCCAAGGAGACAGGGGGCGGGGGGTAGGGGTGGATGATAGGGCCAGGGACACAGGGAAAGGTAGGAGCTCTCCAGGAACGCTAAACGACGTTCCTAATAAAAATGTTAATGCAGATAAGAGTAATGTTAATGATAAGGATAAAAAGTGTTGAAAAAATACTGATGATAATAATAATAATTGTAATGGAAATAACGGTAATTGTAATGATACTACTAATAAAGACAATATTGATAATGATGATGATAATGATGATGATGATTATAACAATAACAACTGCAACAAAAACAGCAACAATGGTGATAGTAATGAAGCAATGATGTCAAATATATTGTTAACCAAATTACAATAGTAGCAATAGTAAAAAGGATAGTAATCTTAATAAGAGATAACGATAATAACTATGATAACAAAATGATAACAATGAAAACCAGAAATGATAAAGTATATGATAATAAAGATCATAATGATTATGATAATGATTAATAACAAAGGAAGAAAGGAAGGAGACAAAGGAGAAAAGAAAAGGAACGAAAGGAAAAAGAAAGGAAGGAAGGACGTCATGGGGGGAAGGAAGCCATGGGGGATGGACGCCATGGGAGAGAGAGACGCCATGGGGGAAGGACGCCATGGGAGAGAAAGACGCCATGGGGGAAGGACGCCATGGGAGAGAGAGACACCATGGGGGAAGGACGCCATGGGAGAGAAAGACGCCATATGGGAAGGACGCCATGGGAGAGAGAGACACCATGGGGGAAGGACGCCATGGGAGAGAAAGACGCCATATGGGAAGGACGCCATGGGAGAGAGAGTCGCCATGAGGGAAGGACGCCATGGGAGAGAAAGACGCCATATGGGAAGGACGCCATGGGGGAAGGACGCCATGGGAGAGAGAGACGCCATGGGGGAAGGACGCCATGGGAGAGAAAGACGCCATGGGGGAAGGACGCCATGGGAGAGAGAGACGCCATGGGGGAAGGACGCCATGGGAGAGAAAGACGCCATATGGGAAGGACGCCATGGGAGAGAGAGACGCCATGGGGGAAGGACGCCATGGGAGAGAAAGACGCCATATGGGAAGGACGCCATGGGAGAGAGAGTCGCCATGAGGGAAGGACGCCATGGGAGAGAAAGACGCCATATGGGAAGGACGCCATGGGGGAAGGACGCCATGGGAGAGAGAGACGCCATGGGGGAAGGACGCCATGGGAGAGAAAGACGCCATATGGGAAGGACGCCATGGGGGAAGGACGCCATGGGAGAGAAAGACGCCATGGGAGAGAAAGACGCCATGGGAGAGAGAGACGCCATGGGGGAAGGACGCCATGGGAGAGAAAGACGCCATGGGGGAAGGACGCCATGGGAGAGAAAGACGCCATGGGAGAGAAAGACGCCATGGGGGAAGGACGCCATGGGAGAGAAAGACGCCATGGGAGAGAAAGACGCCATGGGAGAGAAAGACGCCATGGGAGAGAAAGACGCCATGGGGGAAGGACGCCATGGGAGAGAGAGACGCCATGGGAGAGAGAGACGCCATGGGGGAAGGACGCCATGGGAGAGAAAGACGCCATGGGGGAAGGACGCCATGGGGGAAGGACGCCATGGGAGAGAGAGACGCCATGGGGGAAGGACGCCATGGGAGAGAAAGACGCCATGGGGGAAGGACGCCATGGGAGAGAGAGACGCCATGGGGGAAGGACGCCATGGGAGAGAAAGACGCCATGGGAGAGAGAGACGCCATGGGGGAAGGACGCCATGGGAGAGAAAGACGCCATGGGGGAAGGACGCCATGGGAGAGAAAGACGCCATGGGAGAGAAAGACGCCATGGGAGAGAAAGACGCCATGGGAGAGAGAGACGCCATGGGGGAAGGACGCCATGGGAGAGAAAGACGCCATGGGAGAGAAAGACGCCATGGGAGAGAGAGACGCCATGGGAGAGAGAGACGCAATCGGGGATGGACGCCATGGGATAAGGACACTATGGGAGAGAAAGACGCCATGGGGAAAGGACGCCATGGGAGAGAAAGACACCATGGGAGAGAAAGACGCCATGGGAGAGAGAGACGCCATGGGAGAGAGAGACGCAATCGGGGATGGACGCCATGGGGAAAGGACGCCATGGGAGAGAAAGACGCCATGGGGGAAGGACGCCATGGGAGAGAAAGACGCCATGGGGGAAGGACGCCATGGGAGAGAAAGACGCCATGGGATAAGGACGCCATGGGAGAGAAAGATGCCAAGGGATAAGGACGCCATGGGAGAGAGAGACGCCATGGGGGAAGGACGCCATGGGAGAGAGAGACGCCATGGGGGAAGGACGCCATGGGAGAGAGAGACGCCATGGGGGAAGGACGCCATGGGAGAGAGAGACGCCATTGGATAAGGACGCCATGGGAGAGAGAGACGCCATGGGGGAAGGACGCCATGGGAGAGAAAGACGCCATGGGAGAGAAAGACGCCATGGGAGAGAGAGACGCCATGGGGGAAGGACGCCATGGGAGAGAAAGACGCCATGGGAGAGAAAGACGCCATGGGAGAGAAAGACGCCATGGGGGAAGGACGCCATGGGAGAGAGACGCCATGGGAGAGAAAGACGCCATGGGGGAAGGACTCCATGGGAGAGAAAGACGCCATGGGAGAGAAAGACGTATGGTACTGCTATCGATAGATGGGTCAGACTGGCTTCACCTATGATGCGAATTGTGTCTCGGGGGGGTCCAAGGAGGTGGGTGGTGGGGTGGTGGGGAGGGACGCCATGGGTGCGGATAGAGACTTCGTGGGAGCTCAATATTCCATGAAGGGACCCATGGGAGATGGGACGGCCCAGATGATCTGTGAGAAAAACTCGGGGCGGGACAAGAGGGCGTGCGTGGCAGGGCGTCGCGTGAGCGTCGCGAAGGAGGTCTGTGCGTGTATTGTACGGTATAAAGGGGGGGCGGGGGGGGGGCGGGGGGGGTATTAGGTGGGGGGTGAAGGACGCAATGGGAGAAGAAAAACGGCCATGGGTAAAGCCCCGTCCATGGGAAGAAAGACTCCATGGGGGAAGGACTTCCATGGTCTCTGACCGCCGTCCCATTTCGAGGATCTCCGTCCAAGGGGTCAGGATCCATGGAGATATCTCCGCCAAAAGACGCCATGGTAAAAGGACGCCATGGGAGAGAAAGACGGCCATTGTAGAGACCGGACGTCCCATGGGAAAGGACGCGCCAAGGGAGAGAAAGACGCCATGGGGAAGGAAGCCATGGAGAGAACGACCCCTGATAAGACGCCTATGGGAGAGAAAGAGCCAAGGATAAGGACGCCATGGATAGAAAGGACGCCATGAGGAAGGACGCCATGGAGAGAAGAAGCCTGAGGAAGTACGCGCCATGGAGAGAAAGAACGCCATGGGAGAGAAAGAAGCCAAGGGTTCGTCGGCCATGGGAGAGAAAGACGCCATGAGGGAAGGACGCCATGGGAGAGAAAGACGCCATGGGAGAGAAAGACGCCAAGGGATAAGGACGCCATGGGAGAGAAAGATGCATGAGGGAAGGACGCCATGGGAGAGAAAGACGCCATGGGAGAGAAAGACGCCAAGGGATAAGGACGCCATGGGAGAGAGAGACGCCATTGGATAAGGACGCTATGGGAGAGAAAGACGCCATGGGAGAGAAAGATGCCATGAGGGAAGGACGCCATGGGAGAGAGAGACGCCATGGGAGAGAATGACGCCATGGGATAAGGACGCCATGGGAGAGAAAGACGCCATGGGAGAGAAAGACGCCATGGGATAAGGACGCAATGGGAGAGAGAGACGCCATGGGGGAAGGACGCCATGGGATAAGGACGCCATGGGAGAGAGAGACGCCAAGGGATAAGGACGCCATGGGAAAGAAAGACGCCATGGGGGAGAAAGACGCCATGGGAGAGAGAAACGCCATGGGGGAAGGACGCCATGGGAGAGAAAGACGCCATGGGGGAAGGACGCCATGGGAGAGAAAGACGCCATGGGAGAGAGAGACGCCATGGGGGAAGGACGCCATGGGAGAGAAAGACGCCATGGGGGAAGGACGCCATGGGAGAGAAAGACGCCATGGGATAAGGATGCCATGGGAGAAAGAGACGCCATGGGATAAGGACGCCATGGGAGAGAAAGACGCCATGGGGGAAGGACGCCATGGAAGAGAGAGACGCCATGGGGGAAGGACGCCATGGGATAAGGACGCCATGGGAGAGAGAGACGCCAAGGGATAAGGACGCCATGGGAGAGAAAGACGCCATGGGAGAGAAAGACGCCATGGGATAAGGACGCCATGGGAGAGAAAGACGCCATGGGGAATGACGCCAATGGAAGAAAGACGCATGGGAAGGACGCCATGGGAGAGAGAGACGCCAAGGGATAAGGACGCCATGGGAGAGAAAGACGCCATGGGGAAGGACGCCATGGGATAAGGACGCCATGATAGAGAAAGACGCCATGGGGGAAGGACGCCATGGGAGAGAGAGACGCCAAGGGATAAGGACGCCATGGGAGAGAAAGACGCCATGGGGAAGGACGCCATGGGATAAGGACGCCATGATAGAGAAAGACGCCATGGGGGAAGGACGCCATGGGAGAGAGAGACGCCATGGGGGAAGGACGCCATGGGAGAGAAAGACGCCATGGGAGAGAGAGACGCCATGGGGGAAGGACGCCATGGGAGAGAAAGACGCCATGGGGGAAGGACGCCATGGGAGAGAGAGACGCCATGGGGGAAGGACGCCATGGGAGAGAGAGACGCCATGGGGGAAGGACGCCATGGGAGAGAAAGACGCCATGGGAGAGAAAGACGCCATGGGGGAAGGACGCCATGGGAGAGAAAGACGCCATGGGAGAGAAAGACGCCAAGGGATAAGGACGCCATGGGAGAGAAAGACGCCATGGGAGAGAAAGACGCCATGGGAGAGAAAGACGCCATGGGGGAAGGACGCCATGGGAGAGAAAGACGCCATGGGGGAAGGACGCCATGGGAGAGAAAGACGCCCATGGGAGAGAAAGAACCGCCATGGGGGAAGACGCCATGGGAAGAGACGCCATGGAGAGAAAAAGACCCATGGGGAAGACTCCATGGGAAGAAAGACCGCCATGGGAGAGAAAGACGCCATTTAGCCGGGGAAGGAACGCCATGGAAGAAAGACGCAATGGGAAGGAGCTCATGGGCAGTGAAAGACCCATGGGAGAGAAAGACGCCATGTGAAGGACGCCATGGGAGAGAAAGAACCCATGGGAAGGAACGCCATGGGAGAGAAAGACGCCATGGGGAGAAAGAGCACCATGGGAAGAGAGAACGCCATGGGGGAAGACTCATGGGAAAAGAAAGACGCCATGGAGAGAACGGACGCCATGGGGAGAGAGAGACGCCATGGGGAAGGACGCCATGGGAGAGAAAGACAACCATGGGAGAGAAAGACGCATGGGAGAGAAAGACGCCCAGTGGGAGAGAGCGTCTGCCATGGGGGAAGGATGCCATGGTAGAGAAAGGGAACGCCATGGAGGAGAAAGACGCCATGGGGGAAGGACGCCATGGAGAGATAGAAGCCATGGCGAGAAAGACGGCCATGGGGAAGGATCCATGGGAGAGATAGACGCCATGGGAGAGAAAGACGCCTGGAGAAGAAAGACGCACATGGGAGAAGAAAGACAACCATGGAAGGAGATACCCATGGGGGAAGGACGCTAAGGGAGAGAAAGATGCCCATGGGGAAGGACGCATGGAAGAAAGACGCCAGGGGAGAGAAAGACACCATGGGAGAGAGAGACGCCATGGGGGAAGGACGCCATGGGAGAGAAAGACGCCATGGGGGAAGGACCCATGGAGAGAGAGACGCCATGTGGGCAGACGCCATGGAAGAGAGAAGACCGCCAGGGGGAAGACGCCATGGGAGAAAGTACGCATGGGCAGAGAAAAGACGCCATGGGGGAAGGATGCCATGGAAGAGAAAGTCGCCATGGGAGGGAAAGACGCCAAGGGATAAGGACGCCATGGGAGAGAGAGACGCCATGGGGGAAGGACGCCATGGGAGAGAGAGACGCCATGGGGGCAAAGGACGCCATGGAGAGAAAGACGCATGGGAGAAGAGGACGCCATGGGGGAAGGACGCCATGGGGAAGGAAAGACGCCCCATGGAGAGAAAGACGCCATGGGAAGAAGTCGCCATGGGGGAAGGACGCCATGGGAGAGAAAGACCCATGGGGAAGGACGCCATGGGAGGAGAAAGACCCATTGGGGAAAAGGACGCCATGGAAGAGGAAAGACGCAATGGGGGAAGACACCATGGGAGAGAGAGACGCCATGGGAGAAGAAGACCATGGGAGAGAGAGACGCCATGGGAGAGAAAGACAGCCATGGGAAGAGAAGACGCCATGGGGGAGAAAGACGCCATGGGAAAGGACGCCATGGGAGAAGAGA
>NW_028234409.1:37746944-37749444 GCF_977035675.1 Penaeus japonicus
GAGATCAAGCAGGACCTCATTTCCAGAGGTAAAAGTCAAGCGAATGGAAGGAGTTCAATTCTACGGAGTCACGGAAGTTGACACATCCAGACCCGATGACGCAGATCGATAAGAGTGCCAGTTTGCCTTCGGGAATTCACGAATAACTGTTGTTTGTAGATGGTTCTTGCGCTCAGACGGCGATGCTCATCGACGACTCCAGGATTTTAAGTCAGGCTTAAAGATCCAAGGAAATTCGCCCGCAATTTCTCTCTCTCTTTCTATCTATCTATCTATCTATCTATCTATCTATCTATCTATCTATCTATATTTCTCTCTCTCTCTCTCTCTCTCTCTCTCTCTCTCTCTCTATCTATCTATCTATCTATCTATCTATCTATCTATCTATCTATCTATCTCTCTCTCTCTCTCTCTCTCTCTCTCTCTCTCTCTCTCTCTCTCTCTATCTATCTATCTATCTATCTATCTATCTATCTATCTATCTATATTTCTCTCTCTCTCTCTCTCTCTCTCTCTCTCTCTCTCTCTCTCTCTCTCTCTCTCTCTCTCTCTCTCTCTCTCTCTCTCTCTCTCTCTCTCTCTCTCTCACACACACACACACACACACACACTCTCTTTCGTTCTGTGTATGTGAGTGTGTGTGTTTGTATATCTATCTCTTTTACTACCTGTCTCTCTATTTATCATCCATCTATGTATCCACCTATCGTCCAGAAACACACACACACACTGAGTCTCCTCCCCCCCCCCCTCCTTAGCTCTAGTCTCATCGCATGAATCGCTGACGTGACCAAAAATGGAATAAACATCTAAAAGTATTTAATTAAACAGTTTATTGTTAAAAACGGACATCCTAACTGGCACATTAATTCGCCTTCAAAGGTCAAGCAAAACGCGTTTAGTTATGGACAGAAGATGCCCAGTTTATGGACCATTTGGGAACTAATTACTCTGGATCAAGGTGAGCGCGGATCGCACACGGAACGCAGGTTCATACGTATGTACATGCACACACGCAGATGTCTGTCTGTCTGTCTGTCAATATATGTATATATCTCCACGATACACACACATACACACACATATATGAATGTGTGTGTGTGTGTGCGTGTATACATGTGTGTGTGTATATATATATATATATATATATATATATATATATATATATATATATATATATATATATATATATATATCTGTATATATATATATATATATGTATATTATATATATATATATATATATATATATATTATATATGTATCTGTATATGTTATATATATATATATTTATATATAATATATATTTATATATATTATTATATATATTTATGTATATATATATATATATATATATATAATATATATATATATATATATATATATAAGAGAAGCGTTTGGTCCCGCCCTTTCTCCCGGCGCCTTCCCTTCACTTCCCGCTGCTTCCTCGGCCTCATCAGGGCCCTTATCCTGCGTCTCTCCTCGTGAGTCTCGCCCGACTTTTTCCGTCTCTTCCGCATCCGTCGTAATCTCTCGCATCTCTTGTTCCATATGTATGCATATCCTTTTTCCCTCTGTTTCTGTTCCTCGAAGCAGTGAATGCAGCATAGAAGTTGTTGTCGAGTATTTATGGAAAATAGACACTGTAAAAGGTCGAGGAGAATAATGACAATGATAAATTGCTTGGAAGGAATAAATGTACGCAAGATAAGCACTGAATTTTAGCTAAGTATGGTGTGCTTTTTATGTTAGTCAATGGTTATAAGGGTGATGAGGACTTAGGGTAAGAGGGATGAAAAGGTGAACAACGATGAATTGATGATGACGAAGACGTTGACGAAGGTGTGATGATGATGGTGATGAGGATGATAATGATAACGATAATGAGAATAATAATGGCAATGGTGATGATGATGATGATAATAATAATGATAACGATGGTGATGATGATGGTGGCAATATTGAACGAATGATTATCAGCCACCTTGGACGAGGATGATGGCACGTGATCGAAAACCCCTACTGCCGGGTTCGCCCTGAGCCTCGCTAGCCTCGGCCGCCCTCTGGCCCGCCCGCCCGCCCGCGAGAGAGAAAAGCGAGTTGCGTCTTTCCTCGCTTCCTCGGAGGAACATTTAAATCACGCGGCATTATGAGCGCCCAGAGCTTCCCTGTCTCGTAGACTGCTCTTGCGGCCGGTTTCTCATTTATTCATAATGATTATTCTCCTTCCGATATCTTTCGGTAGATAGGTTGCCTTGAGTCTGAACGAAAAAAAGTATCTTACTCTAATGTTCAAGGCAACCTCCAGCTGATTTTGTATGGCTGTGAATGTGTTGTCCTTTTCATTGAGTATTTATCGCAGCTTGTAGCCATTCACCCATTCAACAGCTGTCCGTGTTCTGCTCGTTTATTCATGGTGTTGTGTGCTGTATATTTTCTTCCCTACATCTGTACATGCATTGTCTACCTGCATTATGTATGTGTTCAGGGTGTGTTAACTC
>NW_028234409.1:37761944-37766944 GCF_977035675.1 Penaeus japonicus
AGTTACCTCAGCTATCTCTTGGTTATTTGGTTCTCCATCCTCTCTAACTAGTCTCTCATTTTCCTCATTTAATAGTTTTTCATAGTATTCCTTCCATCTAGTTAGTATATCCCTTTCTTTCTTTATTATGTTACCGTTTTCATCTCTCATTTGTCTAATATGCGTTATATCTTTTGTACTTTTATTTCTTGATTTAGCTAATTTGAAAATCTTCCCCTGTCCTTCTTTAGTGTCTAAATCTTCGTACAGTTTGTTATATGCTTCTGACTTTGCAATAGCTACTGATTTCTTAGCTTCCTTACATCTTATTCTATATTTTCCTTATCTATTTCAAGTTTACTTTCTTCCCATTTTTTCTTGGCAGCCCTCTTTAAGTTAACTTTTTGTTGTACGTCTTCATTGAACCACCAGATCTCCTTATTTTCCCAATTTTTTCCACTGCTCTCTCCTAGGATTTCTTTACCTACTATTAAGATGTTTTTACTTGTTCTATTCCACCATGCATTGACATCTTCCATGTAAACATCAATATCATTTAGAATGCTAGTCTTAAATTGTTGTTTTAAATCCTGCTCCTTCAGCTTGAACCATTTAATTTTTATCTGTGTCCTAACCCCTCTTTTCTGCTTTCGGGCAACAGCTATTGATAGGTCTAACACAACTAGGCGATGCTGTGCTGCTATGTGGTCTCCAGGTATTACTTTACAATTTTTGACCTCGCATATGTTCCTTCTACCATGCAGGAGGAAATCAATTTGACTTGTCCTATCTCCGCTTTTAAAGGTAATAAGATGTTCATTTCTCTTTTTGAATAGCGTATTCCTTATAACCATATCAAACGATACTGCAAAATCAATAATTCTCTCCCCTTCTTCGTTTCCATTCCATAACCATATCCTCTATGCACACGGCTGACAGCCTCATTACCATTACCAATATGTCCATTTAAATCTCCTACAACTATGCATCTCTCACTTTCATCTACCTTGCCTCTTTCTTCTTTTAGTTCTACCCAAAAACGTTCTTTCTCTTCCTCAGTGCAACCAGTCTGAGGTGCATATACACTAAATATATTAAGTGAAAACTCATCCAAAGCTAACCTTATCCAAATGATTCTGTCACTTTTCCTATTTACTTCTGTTACCAGCCCCTTCATCTCTCGCGATAAAATTGTTCCAATCCCATTTCTCCCATCTTTATTAGCTCCCCCATATATCAGCTTATATCCATCTCCTAACTCTTTTGCCTTGTTTCCAGTCCATCTAGTTTCTTGCACACATAGTATATCTACTTTACGCTTCGTCATGAGATCAGCTAAGCCTCTACCTCTGCCGGTCATAGAACCAACATTCAAAGTCCCTACTCTCAGTGGTTGAGCTAACTTCCTTGGCCGCACCCG
The DNA here is from genome assembly GCF_977035675.1 of Penaeus japonicus. Lineage (NCBI taxonomy): Eukaryota > Metazoa > Arthropoda > Malacostraca > Decapoda > Penaeidae > Penaeus > Penaeus japonicus. The sequence continues at coordinate 37,763,344 of NW_028234409.1, forward strand.
TTCTTGATGCGGTAGCCCTCGCTGGTCCACAGAGTTAGGGCGATGTGTCTGTGGGTCACTTACGGGTGACAACCTAGCATTGGGTACTCCTTGGATTTGGCTTATTTCATAGGGTTTTGGCATGGATTTTACAAGCGGATGCCCTTCCTGACCTTAACCCTCTCTATTTATCCGGGCTTGGGACCGGCGCTAAGTTGGGCTGGCTTGCCCCCCTACTGGCTAGATTAACCTCGAAGATAGTCTCCCAGCAGTTTAAGTAGCCTACCATTTATCCCATTTACTTTGTACTTGGCCAGAAGACCATCATGCAAGACCCTGTCAAAGGCTCCAGCAATGTCAAGTGCAATAATGCAAGTGATCATCTGATCATCCAGAGCTTTGTGTCATGTAAATGAAAGGTTCAGGAAAAGGTCTGCTGCTGTCCGACCCTTTCTGAAGCCAAACTGCCTTTCGTTAAGAAAACAGTGGTCTTGTAGAAATTGGGTCAGTTGCCTAGAGATAATTATCTCCAGTATCTTGCCAATGTTGGAAAGAAGTGATACAGGTCGGTAGTTTCCCACTTCACAGCGTTCCTTCTTTTTATGTATGGGAACCACCCTCGCCTTCTTCCAAAGTTTAGGCCATTTGCCTTGAGCAATGCACTCTTGGAAAAAAAATTGACAGAGGGAGTGCCAACTCATTTGCGCATTGCTTTAGGAAATATGGACTGATGTTGTCAGGCCCTGGAGATTTGTTTGTGTCCACTTCCTGTAACATACATTTCACCATATGTTGGGTGACATTTATGTCTTGAAGACGATGTGATATTCGTTCTGGCTGGACAGGTGCAGGACGCTTGGGGTCTGGCTGGCACCTGCATTTTGTTTGCAAGATGTTCTGCAAAGATATCGGCTTTCTCAGAACTTTTGACAGCAGATGTCCCATTCTGATATTTTAGAGGTGGAATGTCCTCTACTCTCGAAAACCCCTGTAGATCTTTGACAAGAGACCACCTAAATTTGCTGCCTACACCCCTTGTCTGCATCTTCTGACAAATATCCTCTAGCCAGCATTGCCTGGCAGTACACTGAACTATTGCCATATGATGGCAAGCAACCTTGTAGTATCTTCAGTTTTGGGGTGTGAGGTGCCTCTTATATGTTTGCCATGCCTTGTACTTGGCATCAGAAGCTATTCGGCAGTGATAACTAAATCATGACTGGTCGGTAGCTTTGCTGATAAAAGTTCTATGGGGAACATACTGATGTTGAAGAGAGAAGATGTGATCTGTTAATGCCTGTGCCTTAGAATTGAGGTCACCTCTCAGCAAAGTGTCCCAATCAGCTTTCTGTAGATATTACGGATGGCAAACCAATATGCATGGTCCCAAATCCATGTTGTCTTTGTGATTTCTTCTGAACACTATAGGTCACAGGTTATGTTTGTAAATATTGTAAGAGGATCAGATGAACTAACATATCCTACAGGTCGGCAGGAGACCAGTTTACCTGTGAAGTCTGTCACAACTGGATCCAGAGATGACCCTGAAGTATGTGTAGGGAAATCTATGTGATTTTGTAGTCCAAAGACTTCTAAGAAGTTATCGAATGTTCTTTGGGTGAGAGACTGATTGAGATCACCTGCCAATATAAAGTTCTGACAGTTATATTTAATAAGTAACTCATCTAGATTTGCTGTAAGATAAGCCAGTAGGTTTGTGTTATGTCATTGTGGCCTGTAGCAAATACATATTAACACCGAAAGATTATCCGGCAGATGAAGTTTAAAAAACATCATCTGAAGATGATCTGGCATAGGAGGATCAAGTGTTTGGATGTGGAGAGACCTGTGAAAACAGACTGCTACTCCTCCCCCTTGTTGGAGTTGTCTGTCACATCTATACCAGGTTGTATATCCTGACAGACGTCCATAATTTGGAGCAACAGAGTCATTTAAAAATGTTTCCACAGTTGCAACAATATCAGATTTGAATCTGCTAATATATCCATGTATTAGGTCTCCAATGTTAGTTAAGAAACCACGGAGGTTAACAGACAGCATCTTAAGTTTTCTTTTATTCGTGATATAAAAGATTGCTGTGAATGACTTCTTATAAATCCAGGAGCAGTGAACGGTTGCTAACTGCAAGGGTGTTCTACTAATCAGCGGGGGTTTATAGGAATTGTATACCTGTGGTTGCAATGATAGATGTTTTTGGAAGAAACGAAGGAGGGCGAAATTTTTATTTGTTTGTGAAGTTGTTTTTTAAGGGACTTCACTAACAGTTCTTGTCTCTCAAAGTACCTCTTTTCTCTTACATCTTTATGTTCTGAATGTCCCTTTCTGTCACCGAACTGACACTACAATTTATGCCTGCAGTTCTCTGAGGAGTGTCCCCGTCCTCCACAAATAGAACAAAATGGTTTAGGGTCCATCGTATAGTTGGTACCCCTTTGAATAAGAGGTATTGGCTTTGGCTGTGATGGCCAGTTGTCTCGCTCCGGGGCTTTAGTATCCCTCTTATTTCCAGTCCTTTGGACTAGTGGAATAGAAGTGCGTGACAGTTTATTGTTCGCCTGCCTTGCAATTTCCCTTGGCTGTTCTGGGATGTAATGCAAGGGTTGTTTGTAGTGGCAGACTTTTTTAAGGCGTTTTGTTTTTTCAGACTGCCACCATTTAGATGTAGTCTCACACTTATCAGTGAGGTCTTTCCACTCACTGTCTATGTTGTCTGGCAGAGCACTACAGAGTTTGGAAGCGACAGAAGTATTGTCTAGTGTGTTGACTGTGGCACTGAGGGTATCAATAAGATTAAGGACACCTACCACTGCGTCCCTTTTAGAGGTGATGTCTTGCACTAGACTTCGATACTGACGTAGTGAGTTTTGTTGTTTACTCACTTCATCTGTTAGTTTTCTGATGATACCTATAAGATCTACTTTTGTAAGATCAAGAAGGTGAGTATTTTATATGAGATGTATTTTCAGCCAGATCTTCCGATGTGGCTTCGTCTATGGATGAGTTGAGATACTCAACCTCATCTATGATTCCCGCCTTCTTTCTCAAGTCACTGACGGTTTCACAGGAAAAGGTGAGCCTATCTGTATCGCAATACAAGCTGTATGGCACACATTGGCTGTGTTGCAAGGCAGGAAGTTGGGCTCCTTCCCCACCTTGCCACAGACGCTACACCAAATGCCCTTGGTCGGGCAATTAGAGGATGCCTCTCATTTTCTGATGACATTTCAAGAATGCTTAAAAGGGCTAGTTTATTATTTATCCTGCCTATTGTGTGCCTTCCAAGAGCTAAGAGTGGCAGGAAGAGCTGCCTATAGTCCTTACTAATTCCTAATTAAGAAACCGAAATAAATGGTATAGGAAAGTTATGCCTCACCATGTCCAGCATCGGCTCGTATCCAACTCTCTTGCATCTCTCTCTCTCTCTCTCTCTCTCTCTCTCTCTCTCTCTCTCTCTCTCTCTCTCTCTCTCTCTCTCTCTCTGTCTGTCTGTCTGTCTGCTTCCCAATGGAAATTCGCCATTTACCAAATCGAAGGCGGATCAAGTCTCCTTTCCCTGACGACGTCGAACGTCCCTGATCAAAATTCGCAAAACAAAAATTCA
>NW_028234409.1:37786944-37791944 GCF_977035675.1 Penaeus japonicus
TTATGAGAAAATCGAGTTCTTATTTCTGCCCTTCTAATATGTTTTCTCTTTTCTATTATTTGCGTAGTATTTCTTTCGAGAATGACTTTTAAAAAGTTAGTGAAAGTGGTCAAGGGTTTCTGAGATTTAGTTTTGTGGATTAGAAATACTAAATACAATAAAGACCTATCTAATCATTCTCTTAGACTTGAAAATACATTCATTCATTACACATGTCTAATATGTATACAATCATTATAAATGTAGAAGCAGAACTTCTTCAGAAGCGGTAATAATCGAGGATGTCAAGTCTAAAAGCACAGTCAAAATGCGCACTTCCCAAGATTCTATTAATACAGAGATGAATATTTCGTTTCGGAAAGGATCGTATCAGTAATAACATATAAACTAGCGTGTGGCATGCTATCAGTTTACGGAGAATAACGAAGCAAAACCTAAAGACCAGAACCTGAATCTAATCTAAAAAACTAAACTTGACAACCCAAATCTCAGCGTACAAAAGGCAAAAAAAAAATCTCACGCGAAAAAAAAGTCCAGAGTCACCGAAGCCTCGCAATCAAAGATATAAAACATGCCAAGTCGAAGACTCAGTCCAGTAGCACTAGAAAGTTTCCCTGAAATAAGAAATAAATAAGAAAGAAAGTGCGGCTCGGCAGCGGTGGATCTTCGTGCGCTTCGTAGTAGCGGGAAAACAATCGGCGGAGAGAGAGCAGTTTCCGTGGCTCCTACTTTGGGTATTTATGTGAGGAATTCCTAGCCTTTTTTCCACTTCCCTGGCGCTGTTCTGGTAGATAAGAGTGCGTGGTGTTGTTTGAGGTGTTGAGAGAGCTAGAGGGAGAGGAGGAGAGGAAGGGGAAGAGAGAAATGTGGAGATGGAAGTGTGTCGTGAGGCATGGTTGCAGGTGCCGGGGCGACTCTAGGCCTATGTCCCTCGCCACCTTTTCCTTCTTTTCGTCTTCTCCTGAAGGCCTGGGCCGAGGGGGAGAGAGTGGGAATACCCCTTGGCGGGGAGGGGGCTGGTAGCGTTAGTATTGAGATCGTTAGACTAAAAGGTGTGAAATCGTAGTCTTCTTACTGGGGAGAAGTGTTAAAAACATGTACAATAGTATTGGAGTTTTGACATTTGCTTCTCTCAGCAAGGAAACGGTGCTAGACGCCAGTTGATTTTTTGCTAGAAATCACTTGAACTATACATGGCTAAACCCATTGGCTTTCTATGAATGTATTTCTTTGTTCATTTACTTATTGGCCAAGGCTTGTCCAAATCTATTAGAAACATCTTCTGTGACGTGATGAAGGACTGTAATCTTAAAATGACCTCATAGTGTCAGTTAATCACCAAAACCATTACATGCCAAGGCAGAGGAGACGGCCGCCACCTTTATTCAGGCAGGATAGACCTTTGATTGGTATCTTATTTAACAATTTAATCTTCAGGGTGGTCTGAGAGACCTTTGGATTTGGAGTTCAACTAAAATAACGTTACATCAAAAGCCAACAAACCATCATGAATGTTTGACATGATAGAGCTTTGTATATTTTCTCGTACAATGAGAAATTGCTGGAAAGGTTGAGAAGCCTTTGATTGCAGTAATATACAAGGTGGAGATTTGCTGTTAGATTCTCAAAAAGCCATGACATATCTCTTTCCTAGCGACAAGTACTGCCACCACCTGATGTGATAGTTTGTTACCCGGTTTTAACGGGTTAACAAGAATAAAGTTGTTCAGAATGCCATTCTCTTTGGCCTCCATGCTAATGGTACTCTAGGCAACATGTATAATCTTTATCTTGCTAGTCATTTGTGGAAGAGTTATCCTTTTCCTGAGGGCAATGGGACTAGGTTCTTATTGAACAAATTTATTTTTGATTTAAAACTGGCTCCCTTCTGGACAATGTATAATGAACGGAAATCCAGTCCTGACCAATTATTTCTCAAGCTGTGCTTCAGTTGCTTCAACTCAAGCTTGGCTGTTTTTTCACAAATGCATGTCTGTCTTTGGCTTGTGATGTACAAAAATGAAACTCTTTGGAAAGCACGATGACTGTTACTCTGTTCTCTCTTGGCCACTTTTAAACCTTAGCATAGCCTTTTTGGAAGACGTTGAAAAAATCCACAATTAGCACTATGTGTTTCTGTAACTCACTTATTGCTTAAGTGCTCTTTGGGCAACCCTACCAAATTTCTAGTCCTAATATAAGTATTGCCATATGTACACCTATGTTTGTCTCTTGTTTCCCAAATCTATTGGAAATACACAGAGGAAGCTGTCATCTTTTTACAGTGGACAATACTCCCATTTTCCTTATAGAAGTAATTGATTTATAATATATGTAAGAGTAGGACCTTTATTTTTTTCAGAAGCCTTTTATTTCACTCGTGTAACTTTCTTGTCTTCCTCCTTGCCTTTTCCACTCCCCCAAAGCTATCTATTTTTAGTCAGTTCAAGATGTGAATTTGACTTAATTTCAGCTGAACATACTCCATCATAATTAATAGATATGAAGGAGCTTGCAATCAGCAATCAACATGAGTAGCAGCTGCAAAACTTGTCTCTGAGATTGGAGTTGCTTGTACATCTTAGCCAGAGCTTCGAGATCTGATGTGTAAAGTGCTTTTAATTCAAGGGAGGAACAAACTTTAATGAAATTAAAATCTCATTTTACCAATGAGCAACAGGATTATTTGTAAGCAACCCATTCTGAAATGTAATGGTTAGTCCAATGAAGAAAATGAAAATTTTATTCTCACGTGCAATATTACATTATATATTTTTATTTCATGTGTGAAGTTTCTTTCAAGCAGTATATTTCACCAATGCATAAATGAACTATATATCTTTCAAAAATTCACATCTTGTAACCCTCATCCCATATCCAGTTATCCCAAAACTACTTTCTGTGAAAGCACTGTATCGACAATCCTACCCACATAAGGTTTAGTTCATAATTAGGTCACTGCAACTGAATCCTCAAATTTAACTAAAGTTAAAATATGTAATATCAGGTGTAGATCCTGATTACCTGTGCTTCAGCTAGATTGATGTTTGTTGTCACTGGTCTACTGAAGACACTTTTCCTTTGTTGTTTGGGATGCACATTGGTTATTGAAAGTGTTCTTTTATGTTTGGGTCAAATCCATGGAAGATGTGGGTAAAAGAACAAGTTGAAAGCTATTACAGTCATGAATTTCAAATTGTGTACCTTTATGTGAACTTAGCAAGAGCTCTGAGGTGTGTGTCTTATTTGTACATTTTCCTAGAATGGAATAGGGATAGATTCTAAATGTTATAAGAGGCTTCTAATATCCATGAAGTGTCTTGATAATTTCAACAATCAAGTCATGATCTCTAACTTAAAACATAATTTTAAATCTTCACATATGCACATAATCATGGGTGTTCTATTTGTATAGACACATTTTTTTCACTTGTGATAATAATTTAAATAAATATGAAAAGCTACTATCACCCTGTTGAAATGTGCAGGAGAAAAGTCCTCATAGAGGTGAGGTACCCCAGAGCACAGGGAGAGGTCCTACACTTAGTCGCTGAGCACACTTGTTATCTACCCGGCAGGAGCGGCATCATGTAAATATAAGGCCTTGTGTGAATGGGGTAAAGATAGATCTTTACAAGTTTTAGGTAATTTTTATAATTTTCTCTTTTACCATTGCAGATTCAGTAATGGCTCGTGGACATCAAAAAGCTCAGTCACAAGCAAAAAACCTTGCCAAGCAGGCAGCCATTAAGTCAAAACAGGGCCACAATGCTAATGCCCAGAAGAAAGCAGCTGCCAAGGCTCTCACCTACCAGTGCCCTGTTTGTCGGGTGAGTTTTGTTAATTGTGTAATGAGACTGTCAAAGTTAGGAACAGTGCGATGAGGAAGGAAATAGGCTACAAGACGCAAAGCAGTAATACTTTCAGTGAATTTATCTTCTGTACACTCATCTTCAAAAGAGCATAATTTACTTTGTTATAAATAAAAAGCATTGCATTAATATCTAAATCCAGTGGGACAGTTTGTTACTGTTCCCATTGGCATGTGTTTGCAGTGTCGCAGTTCCTGTTTAGCTGAACAGTTCTGACCCAGTCAATCATTAGTGTAATTCAGTAACACTAGTCAATTTGTTCTTACTTTAAATATCCATTTTCAAGGAATGTAAGCATGGTGTTTATTCAACACACAGAGAGAGAGAGAGTGAATGAGTGTTTTTAGCATATTGATTGTGAAGACAATTTCCATACTTTTCAGGGCATGATGCCAGACCCCAAGACCTTCAAGCAGCACTTTGAGAACAAGCATCCAGGTGCTCCTATGCCTGAGGAACTCAAGGACATCTGATGCAATGAAACGAAGAGCTGAGGTTTGAACTTGCACGCTGTTGGGGCTCCAGCACGACACGGCCCGTCATCTGAATTGTCGGCAGTGTTTTAAAACGTGATTCTATATATCAGGATAAAATAATAAATAATTTGGAATGGGTGTGAGAGGCCTGCATTTGAAGCCAAAATGAAATTTCTGATTTAGATTTTCTACTCAGGTGTACATGTTTTGTTTTCATCACTATGTTGAAAATGTCTAACAAGAACATGGTTCATTTCAATAGAGTTTAAAACTTGATTTTTGGTTGTCTCACCACTCCCCAAAATCACTTTTCCTTTTATTCTTTCCACTTTTTTCTTTGTAGTTCTCATATGATTATGTTAGATTCAAAGATTCTCAAAGTCAGGAAATGACACACTTTGTATTGGCTCATGTTACAGCTTTGGTAGAAGAACCAAAAATATTATATGTATAATGACACAACCTATTGACTTGCAAAAGAAAGTCTGGATTTTAAGAATATACATTTGATGATAGTCTGTGATATTTAAACCAAAATGCATGTTCATTTCATCATTTTAACATCGGGCCTGTTGCTGTCCCCCCTCCGTGGTGCAAACATTGGACTCGGCTGCTCGCTTCATTTAAAATTACCTGGTAGGAGTTGATGCTG
>NW_028234409.1:37824444-37829444 GCF_977035675.1 Penaeus japonicus
TATATAAACATATCTATATATATTATATATATACATACATATATATATTGTGTGTGCGTGTGTGTGTTCGTTTATATGCGTATATACGTGCTTGTGTGCAAATGAAAGTGTGAGGCGATTTGCAGACCCGGGGAGTCTTTAGCGTGCGGCTCCCCGGCCTCCTCTTGCAGCCCCCCCCCCCCTCCTCCCGAGCTTCCCGGGCCGCCGCCAGATGTCTCCGCCGCGTGTCAACAAATCGCCTGACGTGTTGGAAGCGCACAGGCTCAGCCCGTCTGCTCCCGTGTCTGTCACTCTGCCGCCTCCCGCTCTCACCGGTTCCGGGTCTGTCCTTTCCGGTCTTTCTTGTCTGCCTAGGGTCTGCCAGTGGGAAGAGGAAGAGGGCGAGAGGAGCCAAGATGCACACCTTACTCGCCCGCGCCAATGCCGTGAGCGCCTTCAGCCTGAGCACTCTGGCCGCCCTCACCTTCTTCTGCTTCGCCTCCACGTTCTTCATCAATTACTCTGCCCCCGTGTCCATCAGCGCCGCCAACATTGTCCTGTAAGTGAGGGGTTTGGGGGGCGTTGGTCTGGTGTGGGATGGAATGGGCGGGTGGTCCGGGTGTGGGGCGGAATTCGCGTCATATGTTCGCCTGTTTTGTGGGAAAGTGTGGTCTTCGAGGGGAAATTTATGGATAAATGATGTTTGTATGCTTGTTTTGTTTGAACTACTAAGTTGGGAGACTTAGATTCGTTTATAACAGACTCTTTAGATGGTTCGTAGATTTTTTATCTTTATATAGATATCTTAATCATAATGGTTTTATATATATCAAATTTATGAGGAAAATTTGCCGAATTATTATTGTGTGTTTTCTGATTTGAATAAAGTTTGTGTTATTTGCCATTGTAAAGTATTTTCTAGAGAGCAGTGCTCTCAAACGGATAAGGTAAGACTTGTGTGAAAGCACTGCTCCTGGAAACTTTTTTTTAACCCATTCCCGCCGGGCTGTTTCGTCTTTTATGGCTTCAATGCCGGGGCTCTCGAACGCATAGGCCTAAATCAATTATATAATCGACGGCGTATGACGGCACCCGCGCTATCATATTATATAATCACCGTCTGTGGCTGGCGCCTGTCGGTATTGGGTTAAGGTAAATCTGGTATTTCAAGTTTCAAATGCTAAAGGAGTAATAAGCAAGGGCAGTTTCATTTTGCGTACTGTTTTGTTATTTCTTCACACTAATAGATTTGAGTCATAGCAGAAAGGGTAGAAACAACCACTGTTAAATACTGTTGGCTGTGACAGGAAAAGATTTTGTCAAATAAGAAACCAGTCAGAACTCTTTCTTGTCAAGCTTATCATTGGCTCTATGCTATAGCACTGATGAAGCAACAATGTCAGTAATATACAATTTCTTTGTTGTAAAGGAATCTTAATCTTGATAAGGTATTGTTAACCCTTTCCTGACCTGAAAACCCCTACGCCAGGCCATTGCAATATTGCATTGGAAACGTCACACAGGTGTGACACGCGGTCGTCATAGGGTTAACCCATTAGCAGCGGATGGCATGATTTGCTGCAAAGGCAGAGTTGGTCATAGACGCGGATGGCGCCATGCCAGACAATGTAAACCAGCCATTCTACTGCACAAATATTTGATTAAAACTGCGACCAATGGGTTAACCTATTCACGCCAGGGCTATTCCAGCTCAGAATGGTCAGAATGCCAGGGTTTTCGAACGCTGCGAGTCTAGGCTGTCTGTTCGCTCACCCCGAGTACCGGCCTTGACCAAATATCTCGCCACCGGCATCTGACCAAAAAAACACAATGTGTCAGCACGTCATCCGGCGTGAATGGGTTAAGGGGAGACACCTAGCATACAGGAAAAGCTGGTTCTGATATTCTCAGTGTAAGAATTAGATGCTAGTTGTGTGTAGAAAGAGTCACTTAGATATAATTAGAACTGGGAAGAGATTATGGTGTAAAGTTTTTTACACACAAAATATTGTATGTTAAAAAATTATAAGTATTTTGTAGTCCTTGCAGTGGATACATTTTCATGAAGCAAAGATGCATGAAATTGTAATAATTAATGTTGAATAAGAAATAAGCTTAGAATGAAAAAAAAGAGTATGTGAGTGAGTGTAGGTATGTTTGAGTGCATTATGAAAGAGGGCTACTACTTCTGTCATCAAATCGATGGGACCAGAAAGGGGAGAGAAACAGAGAACACACCTTATATTTAACAAGAGAAAAGAGGCAAAATTGGAAGAATGATCATAATAAACTAAAGAAGATGAATTAGAGTGATTTTTCTTCTTCCTTTGTTCTTGAGATTTTTCTTTTTTCTAATTTACAGGAAGAACGTGCCTGAGTATGCAGTGTCACGAGAGAAGAACGACTTAGGAGCCCTGCGCTTTGACTTATCAACTGATCTCACGCCTTTGTTCAACTGGAACACAAAACAGCTTTTCCTCTACCTCACTGCCGAGTATCAGACTCAGAACAACAAAGTGAATCAGGTTAGAATGTGAAATTTATCTCTTGAATTTCCGTATTGAGGATGTCAAACACAAGCTTATATACAAATGATAAGTATACCTATTGTAAGACAAAAACAGACAAATGTACATATTTACAAAAAAACAACGATGGTATATACATTTATTAGATATCCTTATAATGTTCTTTGTAATGTCCATGGTGTGCAGGTGGTATTATGGGACAAGATTATCCAGCGAGGGGAAGCTTCAGTGGTCAAGCTGAAGAACCAGCACCTCAAATACTATTTCTGGGATGATGGAAATGGTCTCCTGTAAGTATCTGAGTTATGTTTTCTTCTTAGAGAGTTGTGATGATAAGATGTAAAAAACTTTGGTCTGTTTGCTCACTTGTTTCCAGTTCTTGTGATACATTTCCAGACTGTTAAACAAATCTTTAGTCATAGCACACTCATTCTGTTCAAGACTGTTTTCACGTAAAGAGAAGAGATAATAATTTTCAACTTTTATCCACAGCGGACATAAGAATGTGAGTTTGTACCTTTCGTGGAACATCATTCCCATCGCAGGTACACTGCCCACCTGGAGTGGCACAGGAGTCTATAAGCTGGCTTTCCCCTCAGAATACACGCAAGGCCGTAGTTATTAGGGGTATTTGTAGTGTTCAGGTAATGTTTTACTATTTTAATCAGAAAGAAAATGGTGTTTCTTACTAAATGTACCAAAATCAACCTCAAACCCTAATCTGAATATATTAAGTTAAAATGTTTAGATTTTTTTTTTCTTTTTTATTATTATATTTATTTTGTTATTTCTGGCAACGCAGGAAGTAGATTATGATGATACTGATGTCTGATGGAATAAGTAGTTTGCTCTCTGTGTTACTTGAATTATTTTGGAATGTCTGATTATGATGGTGAAGGTATATATTGAAAATCTTATCATCGTAAAATGATATGATAGGAACTTTTTTTTCCAGGGTTTTGCAATCCATATTCTGAAAGGGAATCTATTTGGAAAGGGAATATATTTTTTATTTCATATATTACAAGTTTATACAGCTGAAAAATGGTATCAGATTTGACTGTGAGTAATATCTTAGGAAAAATGTAATAATGGAAATTCAAGAACAGGGTTAAAAATTAAATGGACTCAAGAAGCTATCCAAGGCGGTGTTGAAGTATCTGCAATGTAATTTTTTTTTTCTGTACCCTTGTGATAACTAGATTATCTTCTGTTTTTCTTCATTTTGAGTATACTTTTTTGAAATGATGAAAGTTATTATATTTATTGTTTGGAAACTTCATTATTTGTGGCTTTCAAGGTCTGACAGGAAAGAATGTTTTTCACTTTTTAAGCTAAGAAATTATTGTTCATGTAGGCTAGTGCAATTGATTTTGTAAACTCGGATTGTATACAAAACTTGTAGATATTGTCCATGTGACTTTTGATGTATTTATTTCATTACCAGGATCTTCAATTAATATTTTTTTATTGTCTAAATTTATGTGAAACATGTTGGTTCCCTTGCTCACAATTTACCTTTTTCTTGTAATAAACTCTTTTCCACAAAATGTGTTTAAGATTTCCACGATCATAAAGGTTAACAGTATTTGAAGAAAACAATCTATTGTGGTATTTGCTTGGTCATCCTATTCTCGACTTGTAGGTTTATGACCATAGTCGTGATCAGAAGGTACACTTTCCCCCTTTTCCCTCAAAGTGGCAGTCATAACTGCTCCACATCTTTATGTGCAGTGATGCCCTGACCTGGCAGATCACTGTATTAATGCCCAGTTTATATTTGCTTTAACTTATAAACAGTCTACCTAAATTGATGTGTTGTGTCAGTTTTGAGAATCACCAATTTGTTCAGTTAACCCATTGGCCGCCGTATTAATAAAATATGTATACAGTCATGTGGCGGGTTTATGTTGTATGGTATGGTGCCATCTGTGTTTATGACCGATGCTGCCTTGACAACAAATCATGCCATCTGTTATCTATGGGTTAAAGGTGTTTAAAAAGTATGGTCTTGATTCAAGCAGTGACTTGTTGTGGATTGGCCAGAGAAATTCCATGCCTTGATCAATGACACTAGATGCAGAGGAATTAAGCTTGTTCTACCCAGCACAACAGCAAAATTTGTGAGGAGCAGATGCATCTTCCTTTATATATAAAAAGGGCATTGAATCCAAAAATATACTAAAAATTAATTTAGACTGATACATATGCCTTTTTATTGTCCTTACTGGGATGGGCCATATCTTAACTGGGCATTGCGTACAGGTGTCATGATGTACATGATGCAGGACCTCTGGCCTGAAGATGGGCGTCATGACATACGTGATATTCGGGGATTTTGGATCACTGTGTCATTTATTATGCTATGAGTAGTGAGTGATGATGAAATTGCAGTCATAATTACTATAATTACTGTAATATTAAGCAAAATGGGTTTCACCTTTTATCCAAAACCTAGATGGCACCACTTTCATTTAGCACCAGTCTCTAGTA
>NW_028234409.1:37834444-37846944 GCF_977035675.1 Penaeus japonicus
AGAGATATGGCCCAGTATATGGCCCTACACCTTTTTGTCCCCACAAAAGTAGCCATTTCCAGTATTATTATTATCACTATAATTTTCTTTATTATAATAATTATTAATATCAAAACTATTTCAAATACTGAAGACAATATTCAATTTTGCTGCTTTGTGGGCATCTATGAAAGTGTCTGGATGGGAAATAATTTTCCAGAGAGCATGTGTGGGCACCCAAGCAGACTTCCTTATCCTTACAGACTATTATCATAAGGGAAAACAGTTTCCCTTAAATCTGAATCTGTCAGAAATAAGCCAACCTCTGACTGTGGCATTGTATCCTCTAGCCTACTATGAAGGAGTTATAGGTTCTTTTTACTTGAAATGGATGACCTTCACTGCAGACTCAAACAAGTGCTACTTACATCAACTGCATCATCATCGAAGAGTAACCAGAATCTGTGTGACTTGACAATAGCGATGTAATGCCCTCTGTTGATGCCCGTTCCACAGTGGACAACAACAGCTGCAAGGTCATACATTCGATCTGGATTCACAGCATCTGAACTCTGGAAGAACATGAATGTATGAGAACAGATTGATTTTATCTGCATGAAGATGATCACAAAGACAAGACATGATTAGCTGAACATAAAGAAAAAGCTAAGGAGTACTTTTGCATGACTTTTAGTGTGCAGCATCTACTTGTAAACTTACAATATTGTAACCTTATTCAATATGAATAAATAAATAAAGACTGTTGAACAAAATCTCCTCTTTGGATGGAAACAAACTAATAAAGGAAATAAAGACCTGCCACAGAACCAACCTACCACTCACCGTATCAAACACCCTGAGCTCCAACGGGAACACTACTCTGTGCGAGAGTTTGAGAGTGCGGTTGTACTGCCCTAAGAACTGGAATCTCTTTAGGTGAAGGACTAGAATCGTTGGTAGTTTCTTTACCCTTGTGCGTTTCTGTGGAAAGACATGTTCCTGTTAAGTCTAGTAGGGCTATCAGTCTTTTGAAACAAGTGTGTGTATGCTTAGGTCTGATAAACATATTTCTGAAAATAAGGAGCTTTATTGAGCATATGGATTGAACTCATTAAGATTTGAAACTATCAATCTCATTAGAGGCAAGCCAATGTGAGCCCATATCTAGTTGCCATTGCCAGTCAATTTCTAATATCTATAAACCTTAAACTAATAAAAATTATCAAAAAAATTATATAAAAAAAAAAAAAAAATCTAAACACTAGAAAACACTTTTAGTGCATTAAAAATATGACCAATTAGCATGATGGAGATGCCACTGGTAATATGTACATTTATAACAACAGTTATTAGTCCATGATAATAAAATATAAAAAAAAGTATTAAAAAAGTATTGTGTTGATAAAACAAACCACGCATGGACAAAAGAGACAGCTTAAGAGAGTGCTCATGTCCTGCCACAACTTCTGCATACTTACCTGGTGTTCTTGGAGGGAGCAGCAATTCTCACACTGTACTTTGTTCTCTGCACTGATGGTCTCCGTGGAAAAGAAACATCGCAGACAGTGTGTGATGCTGGTGTTTTGATGCACCTCAACCGATAGGTTGTTTAACACCTCATCAGTACTACGTACCTGAAAGGATGTAAACAATGAGGTATATTATGCTCCTGGATAAGCAATGCTTCCTGAAGAGGTCTAATAAACAGCAAAAGAAATAATTCTAGAAAGTTGGACTTACAGCTTCGCAGTTTAGGCACTTGAGTTCCCTGGTGACGACTGCCTGAAAGATCTCGTGGACCCATGTGTTGTCCTGCTGCTGGTTATTCCCCCCTCCCCCGCTGTCCTGCTGCCCCCCTACACCTCCCTGTTGGTCGCTCTCCACGCCTTGCTGTCTGTTCCGACCTGCTTGTTGTTTCTCTGGGAATGATAAAAGTCATGTGTAATATACACTATCCAAGGACTATGACATTGGAAACTGTGTATCAGTAGTTCCCTAGCAGAAATTATTACATAATCTTGATTAAATTACTGCACCACTATTATCAATAAACAATAAAATGTTTCACATTAACCCTTCCACAACAATAACTTTTTACTGGGTCGGATCACTTTCGTCCTGCTTTTTTCCTATTGTTGAAATTAAACTATCACTGTAGGAATCAATACAATAAGTTCAAAACATTAATACATCAAAATTTCAGAGGTTACATTACATGTATTAAAACCAACCTGGGGTTGCTGCTAATAAAGACCTGACCACCATTACAAAGAGGTTTCAATGGTTTCTTAACCCATTCCCGACGGGGGAATTCTAGCCTTGAATGTCCAAATGCCGGGGCGTTCGAAAATCTTAGGTGGGCCTAAAAGAATGGCCGGCCTAATGGCCTGCTGGCCCCATGGCAACTGGGCTTTTGAATGCGCGGTACACGCCATTCAATTGATTTAGGCCTAATAATTCGAACGCCCCGGCATTTGGACATTCAAGGCTAGAATTCCCCCGTCGGGGATGGGTTAATCAAGCACTTGATGTTTTTAGTCTGACACAAGCCCACAAACCCTCATGAACAACCATCTGGACAAGCTATTAATAAAAAAGGCTTTCAACAGTCAGCCTATAAGGAATGATCATTACACCACCAACCAATGAGAAAATGGAATATTTCCCACAAATGATAAGATAAAAAGTTCCATGATCTGCATGATCAAGAGCCAATGAGATTTTAAATGAGTTCTTTGATGATAAAAGAATGTTTCTCACCCATGATGGTCTCATTGATACTGTCTATGAGCTGCACAAAGAACTCATGGGCATCCTGCTGCATGTAGTTATCAAATTTAACTGTTGAAAGAGAGAGAGAAAAAAAAAGATTAATATGAAAATATTTGACTCATTCAAGGTATGCAAGCAATGGCCAGAGAAGGAATTATAGACAATTGTTATCCATTATTTTTGTGTCTTATCTGATAAATTCAACAATCAGAGCTCAACAATTACTGTTACATATCTAACTTGTACAGTTTAATATAGCACAGTAGTTTTAGTGACTGTGAAATGAATTCTAATTCTAATACAGATCAGCAAATAGAATACCTCCATGACAGTCAACACAAAAAAAGACTCCTGCAAACAAGATAAATGCTGCTGCATTAGCACTCACCATTCTCTTTTCGGAATCTGGCAATGAACTTCTTTGGTGCTATGCTCCCAACCTTCTTCTTCTGTGTGGCGATGTTGTAGAAGAGGTCGGCCAGGCAGGCCAGGAGGGTCTCCTTCGTCCGCTTGTTCTTGGCTTTGTATTCCAGGATCTTTTCCCGAAACGGCTTACAAAAATAGAGTGCTTGTAGTACGGAGTTGATGTAGCATGTGTTGCCAAACTGGAAGGAAGAAGGCATGTCATCAATTATCTACTACTGAAACATTATAAACTTTGTAGATGTACCAACAGAGAATTTGTACATTCTTCCCAAGTATCTACTTCTGCTCTACACAATTTTCATACAGTTAAAATGTTATTCATATCTAATATTTGGAGGTACTTACATTTACAAGGCCTATGTAGTGTTCATTAGGAGGGAATTGGCCTGCCCCGATCTCCTTCTCCAGCTGTGAGGCATTAGCGCCCTGGAATGAGATAACAAAAAAATTCACTAAAGTTTCTATAATATGGTTCACCATCCAATAGCTCATTTTTCTAATGCTTGCTATCTAACAAATATGCAAACTACTGTAAAGTCCTGTAATTTGCTAGATATTTATGATTTGTATCTTTTCTTAATCTGCCGATTCCTGTGTGCATATATACGTGCACTTTAAATCTAGGTTCAGATGCTGGGGTGTGCATAAGTGCTCTCTGAACAATTCCTTATTATTCTAGCTTGTATAAACATATCTCATGTCTATCATTACCAAATAATGATTCAATCACAGATATTTCTATCAAAACAAAAAAATCCCTAAAAGGTCATACAATCACTTAAAAATCAACATGAATGCTTCAATCTGAAATTGTTTTATTCACAAAATTAATCATTCTTAATCAAAGATGCTAGGAAGAATTTGTACTGATGTATGGATTATCTGTACTTCTGTCACTGAAAAAACAAAGTGATATACTAGGGTCCATCCCAATTTAGAGAATAAACTCATTGCAGATGGGCAGTAGTGCCATCTGTGTGGTACCCCAGATGCCACACAGAGAGAGGGAAATTTCACATGACTTTTGCACTCTCTTTCCATACACTCACTATAATACTAGAGCCATATTTGTGTTTGTCTTATTTTGTCTCTTACTGTATTGGGAGACTTATATGTGCCATATGACTGGCATTATCAATGTTGCAGTAGTATAACATGCCGTATAGGGTCCATATCAACTCATTATGTTCTTTATACTCAATGTGATGGAAGCATTGCCGTTTTATGGGAGGACAAAAATCAACTTTATTTTCTTTGTATTCACATACTTTCATACAACAAATTACAGAAGAAATAACCATCCAGAATCAGGATTCTATGAAGAGATGGGAAAAGGCAGGAAATGTGTGTTAGGACTGCGAGTGCCACAGCAAAGGTAGCCAGACTGGCACAGGGGCACATTATAGAAGCTGGACACTGTTTGGGTCACCTTCCTCTTCTCACTCTGCCTGCACATCCTACATTGCTGGTAATTTAGAGCAAGATATCGGCATCTGAAGATAGTGCTTGCTAGAGATCATGAATGGTTGCCATTCTTTCCTACAGGTGCTAGGAGAGAGTGGTGCCATCTCTATTTGGGATTCTAAACAAAACCTATTTTACTGAAATTAACCCATTGGTCGCAGTTTTAATCAAATATTTGTGCAGTAGGATGGTTGGTTTACGTTGTCTGGCACTGTGCCATCCACGTCTATGACTAACTCTGACTTTGCAGCAAATCATGCCATCCGCTGCTAATGGGTTAAGACCATTATAGTAATCATAACTGTAATGTTCATCAGTAACTAAACAGAATTATTACTCATAGTACAGTAATAGTAAAAAATAAAAAAACAGGGATCCACTATCCACTTTCACCCAATGTCAAAAATGCTGTGACAACTATTGTCATGTACATTATGATGCCCATGGTTGGGTCCAAAACTCATGTGTTGTGTATGTCATGACACCCATCTGCAATGGACTACTAATGAAATCCACAAGAAACTGAGGTTGGCCATTGACCATGCAGTCAGTGGAAATATTTGAAAACACACTTATTACTGGGTCACGCACAGAATTTTCCCATAGAAAACATTTACTATATCAATACTTTCTCCATTTAGAGAGTGAACAATTTGCTTAGCACAAGTAGTGAAACACTGAGGAAATCATATGATATTTGTTTCTTATATCTAGCCCCAGGAGCATAATTTAGGGATATACCTGCTTAATCAAATGGGTTGCATACAAAATTTGCTGAAGCATGAATCCTAGTACTGTCTGTAATTATTGGTGTAACCATATTATAGTACAATTTTCAGATCAATGAATGATTTCTCTAGCATGATACCTCTTGGCATGGTGAGGTGCCCTGCTTTAACTGACAGTAAAACAAATTTGGTATATAAATACTAACATTTGTGCTGCATACCTCTTGACTTTGTACCCTTCTGTCACAAGGACAAAAGGTGGGCGTATTTTTTATTATCATGTATGGGCTTACTTTATTTTCTATATCAAATAGTGTTGTTTTATGTGTTCTTAACCCATTCACATCGGGACGTTTTTTCGCCTACCACTTCCACTGTTAAGATAACAAGTGCGCAACACTTCGTGCCGGGGTATTTTCTCGCTGCGCGGGGCTGCACTGTTCCTCTCAAGAGTTTCTCATCCACCCTATTCTTATGGTTTTCATGAATGCATCTACAATGTAAAGTCACGTAAAAATTTTGCCATGATCAAACGAGTTACTTTTGTCGTTACAGTAATGCTTTTTTAGTTTTATTTTATTGAATTTTACCTATATTCTTCATTCCTATGTGAAAATACTAAAGGAAAGTGGAAGCAATCTCTTAGTGGGGCATCAAAAAACATGTTTTATACTTTTTTTTCACCAAAACGAGAAGAATAATAATATGATTAATCATAAACGTACATATAAGTATGTACATGTACCTCGTGACATGACATGACATGACGTGATATCACGGGTAATCAACAAATTAGAAGTAGTATAGCATTAGTAATTTTTTACTTTATTTTATTTTTTGGTCAAACACATTTGATTTTAGAATAGTTTTTTGATTCAAATCTTTTTATTCAATCGATTAAGAAGCAGAAATTAACATGATGTCATTAATATCACATAGTTTTCTGTGACATCATTTTTTTTTACGTTATATCTCATTTCATGACACTCAAACACTTAAAGTAACAGAGTCTAAGAATTTATGTAAAGTGATTATATTTGAGAACAATATAGCAACCTATTGCTGACGTTTCAGCACATCACACTGCCCCTCCCGGAACTCGGTGAGAAAATACACAACATCTCTGGACATCACCCAGATCCAGGGATATTTTTTGACCTCATGATAGGATGTCAACCAGTGCGAATGGGTTAACTCTTCTACCACAGGCCATTTTCGCTGGGTTGGCGACCTTTTGCCCTGCATTTTTTGTTTTGTTGACAAGCTAGTTACTCCTTCAGTTCTGTAACTGACCCATTGTACTAAATGATAACATCAATTTGCTAGTTTATCACAAATAATCTCAAATATCACACTGTAAGTCTTAGGTTGCCCAGCCCAGGCGAAAGTGGCCCACAAGAAGAAGTTAATCACTAATTCATTGACTTTCCTCTACATTTCTGCAGCTGTCATTTCAAGATTTACCTTCATTTTACATAATAACCAATAGCCTTCTTAGAATTTGGTATTAAATTTGACAATAAACTTCCTGAAATCAATGTATAACAATAATATTCACCCTCTAATACTTCAAAATATCATCCCTGAAGCAAATATAGAATGCTTAAATAATTAAACAATTACAATACTATATAGTCTTGTAAATCCAATTTTATCACAGAACATTCTTTATCTCTCTTATCATTAAGGAGAGGGAGGAGGAGGAGAAGGGGGTATATGAGGAGGAGAAGGGGGAGGAGGAGGAGAATAGGGAGGAGGAGGAGAGGAGGAGGAGAGGGGGGAGGAGGAGGAGAGGGGGGAGGAGGAGGAGAGGGGGGAGGAGGAGGAGAATGGGGAGGAAGAGGAGAGGAGGAGGAAGAAAAGATGGGGAGGAGGAGAGGGGGGAGGAGGAGGAGGGGAGGAGGAGGAGGAGGGGGGGGAGGAGGAGGAGAGGGGAGAGGGAGGAGGAGGAGGAGGAGGAGGAGGAGGAGAGGAGGAGGAGGAGGAGGAGGAGGAGGAGGAGGAGGAGGAGAGAGGAGGAGGAGAGAGAGAGAGGAGGAGGAGGAGGAGAGAGGAGGAGGAGAGAGAGAGGAGGAGGAGGAAGAGAGGGGAGGAGGAGGAGGAAGAGGAGAAGGAGGAGGAGGAGGAGGAGGAGGAGGAGGAGGAGGAGGAGGAGGAGGAGGAGGAGGAGGAGGAGAGGGGGAGAGGGGGAGTAGGAGGAGAAGGGGAGAGGGGGAGGAGGAGGAGGGGGAGGATGTGAATATGAGGGAGAAAGAAATAGAAAGAGTAGGAGAAAGTGGAAGAGGAAAGAAATAGCATGGGGGGTAGAAGAGAGGATTTCACATAGCTAACCTATGTTCTAAAAATGTATTCTTGAGTCTAATCAGCAACTTCTACCCAATACATTGTCTTTTAAAAATGCCACCATATCCTACTACCTGGTAATGATGCCATCATTGACTCTGCCTTTCCACAGGTATTTATAACTGTTATATAAAAGGCTAATACCAATATGTACAACAGAAAATACAAAAAACTGGTCTATAATTACCATGCTGCACACGACTATTCCCTCAGCTGTGTAAGATCACTGATAAGGAGAGGTGTTCAAAATGAGTGGTATATCTTTATCAGCAATGATCTCACTTGGGGATTTTTCTCAACAATAACACTATCAGATCCTCATTTGTATTCAAGTATTAAGACAGGACTGTCAATTTCCCTGTACCTGTGTCCTGCCCCATCCTGAGCAATCTCTAAAATAATATATGTAGGAATGGATAAATAAGCAGTAATGTGTTGATACTTGAAGTGCATGTATATATGCACTATCTTTTATTATTATTGTTGTTGCTTTTTACAAACAGATTGTTCTGCAAGCACTAAGTTGCCAAGGAGTTAATTAGTAAGCCTGTAAACCACCAGTGCGAGCGATGTAAGGCACTGGTATTGATATTATGTGACATTGATCATGTATGTCTACTGAATTTAATGAAATATCGATGGCAGTGTGTTTTGACCTGACGTTTCCTGTCTCCTGTGTTCGTTTCTGCCTCGGAACACTAGTTTCTCTCAGCAGCTGTGTTTGTTAACGGAAGGCCCGAGGCAAAGAAAGTGACTAAAGATTTGTACTTAAGGACATGTAAGGATCACACAGAGGCAGACAAACAGATCAGGACAGAGAGGTCAGACAGACAGACCAGAGCGAACAGCTCTAAATTCCGGCCTGACGGCCAGAACCTGTATTAAGCAGAGTCCACAATAAAGACCATGGCACGTGAACGTCTGTCTTTTAACCATCGACCCACAACAGGGCATCAGATGCTGTACAACTAGTGCCAGCAGGTGGCTTACAAATGATGGCAGCAGTGGGTGGCACTGGTGGTTTACAAAGCCTGTCTGACCTTGCCTGACCTCACCTGCTTGCTTGATCCTTGATTTTCTGTGAAACTGGATTTCATTTCCATTGCTATTACTACTGTCATTTATATTATTATGATAAAAAAAAATAGTAATAACAACAATAGTAATAATTATATCAACAAAAAACAGTAATTTTCTACAAAAGGAGTGCATTATAAAACCCCTGAAATTAGAATTCATTGATTTCTTGTGATATCTAGCACACATTTATAGTGCATGCTATTGATCAACAACAACTAGATCCTATTCGCAGGGAGGGTATGGACTATCCTACGAAAATTGGAGGTGAAATCTGCAAATATTCAGTGTGAATTAATTTCATGCATAAATTATGCATTCTTGGGTATTGCACCACCTAGGACCCTACTTTGCTGGGGCCCACCCCCTCCCACTCCCACTCCCACCCACCCCCTCCAGGGATGTAATATCTCCACATCTAACCAACAACCCCAGACAGGTCCCCTGCCATCCAGCTCTCAAGAGGTTATGTCAATTGTGAGAATCTTCAGCTATTTGTATAATAATTTCATTGGTTAACCCTATGACGACGGTGCTTCACACCCGTGTGACACAGCTAAATTCTCGATGCCAGGGCGTCATGCCAGTGTGACGTTTCCAATGCAATACTGAAATGGCCTGGCGTAGAGGTTTTCACTTATCACCGTGCCCCGTCGGGAAAGGGTTAATGGACATCACTAGCAATCAAACAAAATTAATTTGGACAGGAACTATAATGAGGAATTAATCTTTATTTTCATAATAGTCATAAGAGTCAACAAGTAAAGTTTGGTAGGTCTACTAATTGACTTGGTGACTGAGTACTTGAAAACACTTATGCATAACCAAAAAAAAAACAAAAAAAACAGTGGAATGTATATGTCCCCACCATCAATGGATAAACTCCTAACCAAGTTAATATACATCGGCAACAGAAATATTCTTTTTTTCTTTTTAGTGCAATAAAATCAATCGAATTGTAAGCACTTGGACGAAATAATGTCAGTGTACATCTCCCCGGGCGGACACAGCGTTACTAGTATGTTTCTAGCGCCGCTAAAGGCCTGGCGACACGTAATGGGATTTGCGAGTCACGGTTGCACTTGTTTGCACGGCATCTTCTGTTATTGTTTACTTCTTGATTGCTTGTTTACTCGGGAGGCTGAGTGACAGGAGGGCGAGGGTCGGCCCTTCCCGTTCGCTCCCATTTATCGCCACTTCCGCTTTTACAAACCTCGCCGACTGCACGCGCGTACTCACCATCTTGCAATATCCGAGGAGATCCAGATTGGTCGGATTTTCGTCTTTGAGAACAGGGAGGAAATGCTTTCGGACGAAATATCTGTTTCTTTCCTGCGAAGATCAGCTGGATGGTTTACCTCGGGCGTCAACGTCTGCCAAGGCGCGGATCCACACAGCGAGACTCAACAAAAATAACAAATGATTTTTTTATTCATATAACTATCAGAACTTTATTATTATAAAAGAATATCGAAGCAATATATTTGACTTAGATTTGATTAAATAATAATAAACAAATAGTGGATTTTCGTTGCGCTTGTAGTAGTGTGAGTAGTTATCGGCTCGGCCGCCAGGAGGATCCTTCTTTCACGTTTCAGCGTGTGAGTGTTTGTTGATGGCGGAGTCGCCTTGCTATTTTCACTCTTTTCTCCTCCTTCACGTTTCGTAATTTTGGAGTGGGAATCAGGACGAGACGTAGGAAGAGTATAGTGTTAAGTGCCGAAGTGATTTCTGGGCCGAAATAATGTTTTTTATCGAAAATTTGGGGTTTGAAAGAGATGAATGCGGCTTTGTTGATGTTTTCGTGCACCACATTTCAAAGCTGAACCGTGTTCTGTCGAAAGATTCCATGACAGTTACAGCATTAGAAATTACTAGAAGACAAAGGTTTGTGACCGGATAACATGCGAAGGCCAATATGGATTATAGTAAATCTGTGTTGTTACGAGGGATCCAGACGCACGTGCTTCCGAGAGCCTGGGATTTCGCCCAAGTTTTGTCAAAGTTGATTTGCCTAAATCTCCATCACACTTGTAGGCAGAACCATTTTACTGTCAATTGGTTTTAATGTATTTTTCAGAAAATATTCGTTACCAGTGGCCGTTCACACAAGGAAGGGAACGGGAGGGAGGCTGTGAGGAGTCGAGGCAAGAGCTGGAGTGCCGTGTCTTTTAAGATGTAATTTAGATCCTAAGTCAGAAAATTCTGTTCAGAAATTTGGAATTGGGTTGCAGAATTAATTATATTTTAGTTGCAATGGGAAGGTTTTGATATCTTGAACCCCAGGACTGTATGTGCCCAAACATTCTAGTCCTGCAATCTCGTGCCCTCATTTTCGCCACTTTGATATAGGCCTACAAGCCTGGACTTGGCAAGATAGAACTTGCTTGATGGCAAATCCTCAAGGTGGTTCACAAGCTCGGTGCACTGAAGGCAGGGAAGCTCAGCAAACTGAATCAAGATGTTGTTCGTTATGTTTTTTTTGTTAACTATGTTGTTTTTTCAGGATATTACTTTAACTCTCCATCTCTTCATGGTTTGTGTTTCTAGACAAACCAAAATTTTTAAGCTGTTAAACTACCTCTCCATTGTTATAATTATCACATAAATGAATCGGTTCCCTTAGCTAGGCCTGGTAATAGTTGATCATGGTGGGAGGAATCCTCACTGGATTTGACATGCTTTGCAATAATTAATTTTGAGATGCAATATTTCAAGTGTGTGGACACCTTGGTGGCGTGTGTTGGTATAGGTTTGTCTATTGGGGCAGTATTTCAATCAAAGTTTTTGCATTTTGAGAAATTTCTTGGACATCAACATATCTGCCTGTCAGTATGAAAATTATGGCAACTTCACACTTAGCTTTTTCTGCCATTACTCATTGTACAAGTAAATTTGTTGTAAAACCATTTGTGGAATCAGGCTTGACATTGCCAAGAAATTCATTGCTTGCGAGTGTTCATAAAATTGGCATTGGTCTTTGGAGGACTTAGAACTTATAGCTAATTAAGGAATTTTTAACAAGTGCACACTAGCAGTGTGTGTGTCAACTTAGAATTATAATTGTTCATAGTAGGACACCATAGCCATTCTGCTTTGCCACTGCCAAAGGCTGATAAATCTACACACACTTGGCAAGAGGACCTTGTTTAATGTTAAAGTACCAGGGAGGTCATACATGTCATATCTGGTTTCTGTCTTTGCTGGAGAACAGTTTTCCACTGTAAATCATTGATTCATGTGTTCAAACTCAGCAGGGGAGGGTATAAAGAATGTGTAAAACGAGCTGAAATATAATATGAAAGGATTCCTATCTAATGTTTGAAATAGGCTATGAAATCCTGCACAGTATACACCCCGCTTAACCCATTGGAGCCGGTTGACGTGATGACACGTATTGTGGTTTTCGCGTCAGATGCCTGGGACGAGCTATGAGGGGAAGCCGCGCGCTCAGGTAGAGCGAGCGGGCAGCCCAGGCTCGCGGCTTGTGTGTCCGAGAATCTCGAGGCGTTAGGCTTATGCGTTCGAGAACCCCGGTATTGCGACCATGCAAAGCCGGAACGGCCCCGGCGTGAATTGGTTAAATCCATGGGCCTCTACCCCTCGAACCCCGATAATTTGTGGGTGAATAATTACCCTATATAGCATCAGAAATGTTAGAAAGGCTTAATTACAAGAAAGTATGGGATGCATGATCTCAAAAAGACATGT
>NW_028234409.1:37851944-37854444 GCF_977035675.1 Penaeus japonicus
GAGTGAAAATTATTTTGCTGTGAATGAATGAGTGAGTGAGAGCGAGAGAGAGAGAGAGAGAGAGAGAGAGAGAGAGAGAGAGAGAGAGAGAGAGAGAGAGAGAGAGAGAGAGAGAGAGTGTGTGTGTGTGTGTGTGTGTGTGTGCGCGCGCGCGCGCGCCACTGGCGCAAGGGGATAGGTTGAATTCCAGCCAGAGGGTTTTGTTACAGCTGTTATATCAGCAACCAGGGCAAGGAAAGAGAAACACAGAGCAGAGGGTGATAGCCAAAGGGACCTCCTGTGCCACTTCATAACCTGAAGAAAATCACTTACCCAGAATTTCCACATTGGGAAGGTGTGGCAAGGCATTACTTAGCGCGAGGATATCTTCAAAGCCGACTCGCAGCCGCAGCTCCTTGAGGCAACGAGGCAGCAGTTGCATCGCCGGGAGGGACAGGCGCCCCCGGAAACCTTCCAGGGAAAAGGTCTCGCCGGAGAGCAAACGGAAGGTTTCCTCGGTGATGGACAAAGTCTCTTTGCCGAAGTAGAAGTTAGGGAGGTCAAGTACCAGCCGAATGTCCTTTCGTGAAAGAGCACGGAAAGCGGCCATGAGGTGCTCATCCGTTGGGCTTCGGGAATATGCTGTGAGCGCCAATATCTTCACACACGAAGGCATCTTGTCCAGGACAGCCGCCAAAACAGTCAAACTACTTGGCTTTTTCACCTGCATCCAGCCATCCCACTTCTTAGCGTGGGCTTCCAGCTCTGCAGCGGCAGCTTGCACCATTTTCAGATGCACCCCTGACTCTACCACGTGAGCCAGTATGGGGTCTACCGCAGTGGAGCGCACATGCACCATGCTCAGCAGGCATGGGCCGTGGGGGCATTGGTCGTCGTGGCTCGCCAAGAGCCCTGTCAGGTTGACTAGCACATTCTGGAACCTCTCTTCTGATTCGCATTCAATGAACTCGGTGCGGTATGAGTGGATCGCGGCTTTTACATTCTGTGAGTTCATGATGTTCCGATGTATGTGCCTTGCTATATAAAACTCCTGAAGTCTGAGGTGATGATAGGAGTAGGTTAGGACTGAGAACAGACCTCGTCGGGAGACCCGCGCAGTGAAGAAGGCAGACATGAGCTCTTCATGGGGAAGACCTAGCTCACGACACTTACTTCGTAGGCTCTCCACAGTGTCTGGCTGCAGCTCATACTCACGGCGCTTCATGGCTCTGAACGCCAATCCATCGCTGTATTCCTCAAACCGATAGATCTTGTACGCAATGTCGGGGTCTAAGAGCTTTAGAGAAATTCTTTCAGTCAGTTTCTCGGTGACAAGTTTTGTCAGCAAAATATACAGAGTAGTGGCAGTAGTTAGTGTGTCCATCACAGTTGGATCTTGAATGACCACCATCGTGAACAGTGTGAGATTTAACGGACTGTTCAAATGTGTTCCAAGGTAAGTGTCGAGATTTACGAGTTGCTCATTCATTGACTTCTTTATTCTGCATCTACTGTCGTCGTCGGAGACAAAACTGTCGCAGAGTCTGCCAACGAAATTCGAGTGATGTTCCTTGGTGATGCCCTCCAGCTGCAGCAGCAGCCTGCGTCTGTTGTGGGGCACGAGCGCAAGGAGGGAGGACAGGCTGCTGGGCCTTGTGGTCAGCAGAAGGCGCACGTTGTCGCCGGGCAAGTACAGTGCCTCCCGAATCACCTGCCTTGACGCCTCGTTCACCTCATCAAAGCCATCGACGAGAATGAGAATCTGCATGTGGATGACTGTTTCGTACACGTGCTCGTACTCTACGTCAATCTTCCTGTGAGTGTCATGCAGAAGATTCTGAATCAGCTGATCAAACGTCGCTATTGTAGGATTACGACACTCGATATAAAACAAGAGTTCTACCTGATCCAGGCCCGGTACTGCAGATGGATCTTTAACCCACATCTCCATCAGGTACTTCAGGTAAGTAGTTTTTCCCATTCCTCCATCGCCCGAGACAATCAAAACGTCTGCAACGTTGCCGTCTGCTCTCTTTACTTCCAGTATTCCATTGTGGGGAACTTTCCTTCCAGTCTCTTCCCCAGCGAGACTGTTTTCCTCCTTCAAAATGAATTTTGTAAATATTTGCGTTGGATTCACCTGACAGTCCATTAAGAGACACGGGAGAAGACTAATCTCATAAAACCGCGAGTACACTTGTTCTAACTCACTTCTCGATGCCTCCTTAATGCTGCTCCGCAGCTGCTCTCTCATTTCCTTCACTTCCTGCTGATACTGCATGATATCTGCCGTCCCGAGGGGGTCGCGTATCTTCTTGTACACTTGATCAATTCTGTCATTGGTATCCTCAAGAATCCTAGTTACTTCTTCGTCTCCTCTGGAGAAACGACAGCCGGCTTTGGTGATGATATCCACGAACAGCCGCCGCAGTTCCTCGAGTTTGTTCTCCATGTCCTTCCGTGTCATCTGGGGGTCCTCGTGGGCCAGGTTGTTGCGATGCGCCTTGACCTTGTACAGGAG
>NW_028234409.1:37861944-37889444 GCF_977035675.1 Penaeus japonicus
AGATGTGAAAGGTAAGGGATACCAAACTTTTATGTGCATCATATACTATCATTTTCCTTTTGCTTTAATCTGTTTTATCATTACTATTGTCCTGTTCAAAATTACACCAGTACTTTTAATTTTGAACAGGTACGCCTTGAATGCTTTTGTATGTGTGACACATTCACTAATAATCCTCTTTTTAGTGAATCACTGTGACGAAACCTTAATATGCGATCAATGACATATGCCAGATGTATCCCCGGATATGTGTTAAATATAGCAAGAGTAATGTATTTATTATTAGCGCAGTTGGGTTTGGTATTGATTTTTGCGACAAACAAATGAAAAACTATACCTTTAGTATTGTTAAAAAGGCTTATTTTAATGAGATGGGTAATTTAATTAATTAAATTGGTTTATCTTTTATAGACTGATATAATTGTGCTAAACAGAAAATAAATATACTCAAAAAATAGTATAGACTCTACACTGATTGTTTACAACTGATCAGCTGATTGACGCGACTGTTTGATGTCAGCCTTTGCACGCGGCCTATTTTATGACATTTTTCGGATATTTCAACCCAGCTGTAGATATAAGATTACGTAAATACTTCAGACGGGTTTCTGATAATGTTTTGCTTATATCCGTATTGGTACATTATGTGAGGTCGTTTTTAGATATATATTTACCGGCATTCTTATTGCATTAGTACAGTAACTGATACTTCTTTCTGGATATATATTTTAGAGAATTGTTATCCATTTTGCGTTAGAAAACAATACATTATTTAGTTGAAATAGGGATACGTGGATGCTGCACTTGCATACTGCAAAAAATTGTTAAGCTTGTCTTAACGCTCATTTTATTAAACAAAGGAATTAGCTAAGGATCTTTCAACCCGTTTGGGAATATTCTCGGATAGTTAAAGAATCAATTATCCAGAACAGGACCACATTAAACTAAACAGTAGCCTGCAGTTCATTAAAGATCAGTAGACCACCCATTATATTTTTGTACTATGGAGTTTGGAAGGGTTCCCTATTTGATTTAGATAGCCATGGAGGTCATGTGCATTTGTGAACGTTGTTCTGCTTTATGCAGATATTTTTGTATCTAATAGTGTTATTGTATGTGTTCTTAATGACCTTTTCACTGTACAGTTTTATTCTAGATGAGGAATATTAATTCTCATTAAAGATAAGACTTGCAGAAGATAAATGCTATTCATAATAGCAAATGTTTATGGTATAGTAAATTATAAGGAGCATTTATTTGATGGCAGCCAGCTAGCAATATTGCAGCATTCTTTCATGAGGTATAATTGTCACTTTGTTCAAACACAACCTCATTAAATAAATTTCAGAAGTGCATACTAATTACTAAATCAGGAGCCACACATGATGCTTCACTCTATTTTTGTGTGGCCAAATTTTCAATTAATATGCTCCCCCCACCCTTAACCCATTGGTCACGGTATTAAAAAAAGGTCTGTGCAGTAGGATGGCTATTTTACATGTCTGGCATGATGCCATCCGTGTCTATGGCCGACTCTGCCTTTGCAGCAAATTATGCCATCCGCTGCTAATGGGTTAAAAACTGCAATGTGCTTTTGGAGTTAAATACTTTGGTATTGAAAGAAATTGATAGGAAAAGAAAGCCTCTCTTTTTATATCTTTTGTTACTGGGGAATTGATGATTAATCCTTCATGAACAGGGTTAAGGAATATATGTAAAGGTTGATTCAGGGTTGGTAAATAATTGCTCAATTTTTTTGTGTATACCGCTCAAGGTGAGATTATTTGTATTAGAAGAAACTCATCCACTATGCAAATGCCATATACTGAAATTGTGCTTATTTCTTTTATCTTGCATCTTGCGAGAGCAGCAAGTTTTCTGATTGTTTTGACTTGTGTTATCTTTTCTTATGTTACTTGTTTTCATTACTTTATGTATTTGGGACCCAGTATTAACAGCTTTAATCTGAAGACAATAATACACTAAGTACAGTATTACAGTAGCTGTAGTATCCAGTTTGATGAAAAGAAATTGCCCCTGTATTCGGTACCAGTAGAATTTTTCTTAACAGGTGAGACTAATGCGTGTTAGCTTGCAGTGAGGAAGACTTGCCAGTTACCAAACAATGCGGCCGAGAACGTGTCAAAAGGAAGACAGAAGTTACATAAATGGCTTTCTCAGAGAATTTGGCCTGTAAATATCTCTTCAGTGGTTTGTATTTTGTTAAGTCAAAAAAAGAAAAAAAAAAAGAAAAAAAAAATAGAGTAAAAAGTAACGGCTGATGTGGATCATTTGAATTCCCTTTTCTCATCTTGTGGGAAATACTTTCAGAGAAGTTGACAGCCTAGATGAGCCCCAGAGGTGGCTCCACAGTGAATTCTTGACATTGCTTTGTTTCTGATTATTATGATTCATTGTACATTGCTTGACATTTTCTGGAGATTTAACAAATAGAGAAAGATATTTAGTGCTTCACAATAGTTCACAAGTTCACAAAAACAGATGCATAAATGATAGAGTAGCTGTGGCCCTCAATGGTCTAATTCTATGTGATATATAGTTTTGATATCTTTTCCAAGATTTTGCCAGAAGGAGCAGCAAGAATGTGAAAATATTAATTGTTGCATGTTTTTTTTTTCTCTCTTTCTTCATTATCAATCTTTATTTTTCTTGTTTCAGAACAGATGTTTATTTCCTCATTTTTATTTATTTTCTTGAGTGTTACGCATCTTGCAACTCTCTGAGACCCATTGACATTCTGACATTCTGTGACCTTAAATATGTCTTTCTACTTAATTGTGAACTCATTTAATAATCTTCATCCTTAGAATTAAGAAACTAAAGGAAAGAAGAGCAAATAGTTAAAAACCATTTTAAAAGTATTCATTATTGCAGTGCTTTTCTTTTAGTTTTTTTTTTCATGTGGGTCTTGATCAAATCTTCATTAATTTTCATTAATGAGAGTCTAGTTTTAATTGCACCTCACTCTCCCCTTCCTTCCTTCCTTCCTTCCTTCCTTCCTTCCTTCCTTCCTTCCTTCCTTCCTTCCTTCCTTCCTTCCTTCCTTCCTTCCTTCCTTCCTTCCTTCCTTCCTTCCCTCCCTCCCTCCCTCCTTCCTTCCTTCCTTCCTTCCTTCCTTCCTTCCTTCCCTCCTTCCTTCCTTCCTTCCTTCCTTCCTTCCCTCCCTCCCTCCCTCCCTCCCTCCCTCCCTCCCTCCCTCCCTCTTTCCTTCCTTCCTTTCTTTCTTTCTTTCTTTCTTTCTTTCTTCCTTCCTTCCTTCCTGCCTTCCTGCCTTCCTTCTTCCCTCCCTGTCCCTGTCCCTGTCCCTGTCCCTGTCCCTGTCCCTGTCCCTGTCCCTGTCCCTGTCCCTGTCCCTGTCCCCTGTCCCTGTCCCTGTCCCTGTTCCCTCTCCTTCCCTTCGTCCCTCCTCTCTCCCTCCCTCCCTCCCTCCCTCCCTCCCTCCCTCCCTCCCTCCCTCCCTCCCTCCCTGTCTCCTCCCTCCCTCTTCCCTCCACCTTCCCTTCTACTCTTCCTCCCTCCCTTTTCCTCATGCACAGAAGCACAAATGAATGGCTCTGATTGTTTCAGATCGGTGCAGATGCGGCTGTACACGATGCACAAGAGGGAGTTTGTCATGGTGTTCATCATCTTCTTCGCCTCCCTTGGGCTCGCACTGTTTGTTGGACTGGCTGGTAAGGCTCATTATGAGGGCTCCCTGTTGTTTTTATTTTGACTTATAACAGCTCTCTCTATCTTTCTCTCTTTTCCTTTATCTTCTGTTTGTTACACCTGTTTGGGCCTTATAGCACAACTCTTGCAATGAATGGCCCAACCCCAATGTTTTTCTCTGTGCCACACAGGGCCACCTATCACAGCCAAGGTGGAGCAGAGAGCCTCACAGCTGACGCCAGGACTCAACCAGTCACAGATGACCACAGGGCCCTTTCTTATGAAGTCCCCGCCTCTGACCACATATGGGCAGCAGCTGTGGGTCATCGCCAAGATTATGATAGATGTTAAAGATAGTAAGTTTGGTTGGCTCTACATTTAGTGGTGATGTTTCCATTTTGTTCTAGTCATTGTTTATATGCCTGCAGCATTAATTGTCTTTCTTCAGCCTAACTTAGATTTATTCTGAAAAGGATTATCACAAAATCAAGAGAAAAAGTGAGTTGAAGTTCTTAATGCCACTCTAGCTCTGGTTACTAAAGTCCATGCTTATTTAAGCATCATGCTTATCCCTGTAAGTGATGTGCACTAACCAAGTGATTTCCTCCACCTGCAGAGCAATCTTTCCGTAAAGATTTCTACTTAAGTGTATCAATTGAAGGGCTTACCAGGGAACATAAATCAGAGACCGTTATGTCACCTGATAAACCTCACAACAGGCAAGTGGTTTTGTGTCTGGCAGTTTGTGTTACTGATGAACGTATAAATGAAAGATGCTAGATAATGACTGAAGGCTGTGGTTCTTAAACTTATCACTGGTATTCCCCCTTTAGTAGTTTTGCCTGTGATTATACACCCCCCATTTCCTCCCATCTTCATCCAGGTTGCTAAAATTTTCTCCTGAAGTTAAGATAGAGACTGATGTGTGTTTTTACTCTTTTTGTATGAGCATCACTCATATACATTGCTATGCATATTAAGAGAATTTCAAATGCAGTCATATTTTTCCTATTAATTTGTGCCCTCCCAGTTTAAGAACTACCGTTTTAAGATATATAGTCAATGTACAGTTATGTTTAGAATGTTAAACACATAAACCCTGATGCGTATCTATATTATGTATATTGATATATTCATGTGTCTGACATTGTCTCTAGTAATCCTTTATTTTTTCCCTGAATGTTCACAGGACTCGCACTTTGGAGTGTGATGAAAAGGAGTGTGGAGAATTCACTGTGATGCACCTTGGCTACCTTCGATACACTCACTACATCATCACTGTTAACTTTTATGGGCTCAGTGAAATACAACAGTGGTATAATGTAGAAGATGTTGTTTTCCATGTGAGTAGTTCTTGTGCTGCTGAGGGTTTGTCATATGTAATCTAAATTTATTTTTTATAGCAAGTATTACCATTAGTGATATCATGGTGTTTGTTTATGACTGAAACTCTATATATTGAAGTGGAAATTATGAGGAAATGAGTAATCTATCAATCAAATTAATGAGGATATCATTATGTTTAGAGGTTGAACTACAGTAGTCTTCCTCATATATCCTTCTTAATCCTCTTGTCTGCCTATTATATCTTATTGTTTGCCTATGAAGAGTATTTTGATACTGCAGTTCTTTGGATTGGAAATTTATATAGCTTGTGAGCATTTGGTTCTTAGGGTGCCAGATTTGGGAGGCACCACCTGTATGTACATGATGTTTGTTATGCAGATTTTGCAAATAATGTTTTGTTTTGACCACATTAGATACTCAGTAAGCAGTGAAAAAGAAACTGAAACAGAGACTCTCTTTTCAGTTCAAAACCTACAACCCATCGTTTACAAAGCTGGAGATCTGGATTCGCTTCATATTCCTCCTCCTCACCTTTGCTGTAGCTGTGAGTACATCTTTTGAGTACAATCCAGATTTTCCTTTAACCCATTCACGCCAGGGCTATTCTGGCTCTAAATGGTCGGAATGCTGGGGTATTCAAACACATAAGCCTAGCGCCTTTGGAATCTCGGGCACACTAACCACGAGTGAGTGCTGTACGTCTGCTCACCCGGTGCGCTGGCCTTGACTAAATATCTCGTCGTCGGCCTCTGACCCAAAAACCACTGAATGTGATAGCAAGTCAACTGGCGCGCATGGGTTAAATAAGTTGAGGATTGTTTGAATACTAAATTTGTCAGTCTTAAGATGGTTCTCTCGACGCTGAATGTGATATTGTTTGGTTCTTTTGGCAGTGTTTGCTGGCCCACAGTCTCAGGAAGTATGCTATTTATGACTGGTCCATTGAACAAAAGTGGATGTCAGTGCTTCTGCCTTTCCTCTTGCTGTACAATGGTAAGTGCTGGGAGGTAACTATGATTTCTGTAAGAAAAATGAATAATAATAAGAAGATAAAGAGATACAAGTCAAGATGATAATGATAGTGATAAATGAATAAATTGAAAAGTATGAGTATTTATATCATTAAAGTAACTATTTGTATGTCAATCTGAAAAGGTTAAGTCAATACACAATGCTTGATTTAAGCAAAGATTTTGCATGAATGAATTAATTTATGCTTAAAAATATCTCTCATTTGTGTTGATAACAGTATATTGTATACTCACACAAGATCCTAATTTTTATAGACTCAGTATAGAACAAACTGACTCTTTCCCCTGACAGATCCAGTGTTCCCCATGACATTTTTAATGGAGTCTTGGGTTCCAGTCTTGGTAGATGCTCTCTTCCAAGCAACATTCCTGTGTGCTCTCCTGCTTTTTTGGCTCTGTATATATCATGGGCTCAGACAGGTAACAAATACCTTGGTTCAGTTTTGCTTAATATAGTTTTATGATAGACACAATACTCTTGATATGTCTGTTGGCTCCCTAAAATTAACTTGCTTCTGTCTCTTCCAGAATGAACGGTCTTTTACATCGTTCTACCTCCCCAAGTTGACCATTGTAGGCTTGCTGTGGCTGACAGCAGTTGTGATGGCAGCCATGCAGAAGTATAGCGAATTGCGTGACCCTATGTACCTGGCAGCCATCGAGACGAATCACTTTCAGGTGTGGCTGTGTTTTGCTTCAGGGAAGGCAAAATTTCTCATTTGATATATCATTATTTTCTTGTTGTATGTTCATACAAAATACTGTTTATAGCATTATAAGGTATGTCATTGAGAGATAATACATGTTTTATCAGGTTGCTATATTTCTAGCTTTTTTCTGTTCTTATCTTTCAGAAATTCAAGATATTTTTCTTCATAATTGGTTCAGTTTACATTCTGTATCTTGTATATCTGATCATCACAGCATACAGTGAACTCAGATCAATGCCTTATTTTGGTAAGTCACAGGATATTGTCCTTTTTCTTTAAACTTGAGAACTATTGCTTTATTTGATCAATTTATCATACATAACAAATGCTGTTGTTGTTGAAGTAACTCACACTCCACTTTTTTTCTAGACATGCGACTCAAGTTTGTGACACTGTTAATGCTCATCGTGCTGTGTGTGAGCCTGACGATCACCGTCCTGAGGTTCGGGGTAGGAGTTTTGGAGGACAACTTTGTGGCGCAGCTCTCGACGCACTATGACTCCTCAGCCCAATTCATGGCATTCTATGGCCTTCTCAACCTCTACTTGTATACCATGGCGTATGTCTATTCTCCATCAGAGCGGGCCTTGATGGGTGAGTGTATTTTGGTGTGCAGGTGTTTCTTTTAGCTCATTCATTGGAAGACTTGCACTGAATAGCATCATACAATTGAAACACTCTCCTGGCTGCTAAGATTGTCCTCTGGATGATGTTCAAAATTTATAGAAATCCTGAAATATAAACACTAATGTGCTGGAAACTATGAGAATCTGCCACCATATATAATGGGGGTAAATTATGTAACTCAAATTCACATAAAGTCACAGTTATTAGATATACAGGTTAATGTTATTAGTCATATAAATTACACCTGACAAAGAAACTAGCACATATGTTTATTGAGTCTACATTGTTAGGCACCATAGTCTGTTATGGTGCCTCCCATAAACCACTAGCCACCACTTGTGGTGACTCACTGCTTATGACATTCACCATTTGGACATCCTTCACTGATTATCCTTATACTTCGGTTAGCCAATGCAATCTGTTGAAATAAATAATTACACTATATATCTTTGTTCCTGTTTATGCACTGTTTCTTGTATTAACTCTCTCTTAAACAAGTGGGAAAAAGGAATATTAGAAAACTGTGTTTCCTTCTTTACTAAATAGTTCACAGTATAAGAGATATATATGTTGAAGCGTTACAATTAGGATACTCTTACGTACCATAACACATTCATGCACACAATTGTTCGTGCACCAATCTCTCATAACAGACTCCCTGCCCCAAGGTGTCTTTCACAGACCTCGATTTGTTCTATGAGGTCAGCACATATGACCTGGTCTTGGGCATGGTGGTTGCGTGACTGACACAGTTGATTACGTGACTGGATGGGTATGCCTATGTGCACACACATCCATATAGAAATTTCTACTGAGTACATCCACTCCTGCTCTGTAACACATTTTGTAGTTGTTGCATTGATGACTAAAGGTTCCACCAGCTATAGAATCTGTGACATTGTGAACTTGATAGGGATGGATTTCAAAGTTTTTGTTATTTTGATTATATATTGCTTTTCTGAAAATCCAAAGGCTCTGTTATGCTAGTTACATGACATTATAAGTCTGATGACCCCATTAGTTTGACCTCAAAGTCTGTATGTGGCACTTGATGTGCTTAGAATTGCAATAGAGTTAACTGATTTAATTTAGAACAATAATTGCCATTTGTCATTCAGATTTTATTTATATTAAGCCTGCTACAAGTTGGTTGTCTTAATGTTTAGTGCATTGCCCATGATAATGTTGTGGTAATTTTATTCTGCAATTGGATAATAGAATGTTATGATGTGTTTTACTTCTGTGTCATGTTCCTTCAAAAGAACTGCCATTAACCCGTTGCTGACGGGGCTTTTTGACTCCAAATGGTTGAAACGCCTCAGGCTAGTTGCCTGCACTAACCATGGCCAAGTGCTACTCACCTATTCACCTGGCGTGCCGGCCAGGAGAATAGCCATGACAAAATATCTCATCCCAGGCAGATGGTGCTGCCACCACTTGATGTGATATCTTGTCACCCATCCTTAATGGGTTAATGTCTATTAGATCTGATCCCTGACACTGTTTCCTTTCTTCTCCAGAAACCCACATAATGAAGGATAACCCAGCCTTCAGCATGGTGAATGACTCTGATGAGGACGTTATCTACGGTTCTGATGAGGACACGAGACGGCCCTTGAACAGAGGGAGCAATGACAACGACGAGAGTGATTAATATGTGTTGAGGTTCTGGATTTTAAGTGTCATAAGAGTAAATGTTGCAAAGGCCATTTTCTTTGATTATTTTTGGGTTCACTTCAAAACAGGAATATATATATATATATATATATATATATATATATATATATATATATATATATATATATAGATATTATATATATATATATATATATATATATATTATATAAAATGTATGTCTGTATGGTATATCTTTAAGTTTCTTGGTAAATATGGAATAATATGTTAAAAATGAGCAACTTTTTTCATTTGGTGCTGTGAAAATATAAAGAATAAAGAATTAAAGATGCAGAAATGTTAAAAATTGTAAATTAGGGGAATGGAAGGTTAAGCAAATGAATGAAACGGCAATTGCAAGTTGTAACCTAACATGAAGGGAAGAGGGAAGACTGCAAATCAAATAATTCAGAATTGATGCCTGAATTAGGATTAACAGTATCTTTAGATACTCAATTTTGATTGCTGTTTAATGGTCAATGTGAACTTAAAAGTGTTGTCGATATATTAATCTTAGGAATATTTATTTAACTTATATATATATTTTTCTCTCAGCTAACAGCTATTATAATTGTATGACATTATTGCAGAGACTGTAGCATTAAGGTGTAACGATATTTTTTTGAGCCAGAATTTGCATCGTTTATAATGAAATTTTGCTGTGGAAAGCTCCTGCTTCATTAGTGGAAAATTTATTAGAGAAAGGACATCCTTCACACTGAATACCTGCGGGAAAGGTTTCCATTCACTGTGTGATGGAAATAGGAATGTCCTTGCACAGTATTTTAATAGGAAAGCATTTGTGTGCATTTTAATAGAGAAGGTAATAGATGCATATGCTGTTTTCTTGTGCAATGGCTTAGTTCATTCATTTTGATGGAAGTTAGCATTCTTTTAGAAAATGTTATTGTGGTGATGATGTGTAAAGCCAGTTAATCAGGAAGACAAGACATTCAAGAAGCCAAAACTTAGGCATTGATTTTCCTGGTCTAGCCTACTACCTCGGTTTGAGCTGATACATGTGTGAAATCTGTTGATCGGAATGTTGTCCTTCATATAATGTCCGCCCATAACCATTCATGTTCCCTCGCAGTCCGCATCATTGTTTCAGGTCAGTTCTTCTTGGAAATGAGTTTGGGGAACCTTGATCTTCCTGCTAATAGCACAGTGACTGAAAGCAAATAGCTAAAGCCCAGTCCTAATTTTAGTGGCATAACATTGATATGTTTAATTTTTTGTGATGCTTTGATCTCTCATTCTCACACAGTATGGTTGTCGTTTTTCACTTTTTATACTAATCTTCCAGTTATTTTTCATCAGTGTTTTAGGTCGAGTGTAAACAGGGATTCGTATTATATGTTTTTCAGAAGGTGAAAAGGGCTTTGAACTAGGCTTTGTTTTGCTGTCTCAAGCAGTCAACTTTACAGAGATTGGTAGTTATTGGTAGTGCTTTTGTAAGTGTAATGAACAAGGAATCCGTGTATGTATTACAAAGCTACTGTGATTTCTTAGTTGTTTTTAGAATCTAAATGTGCAGTTAATTACTGCAAAGATAGTTGGGGGAAGATTCATATTTGGTATTAGGAATTTGATTCTGGTTATATAATTATTTACCTAACATTGTATGGTTGTAAAATGTATTTTCTTTACCAAATCCCTCTATTTCCCCTTTCTCTCTCTCTCTCTCCCCCACCCCTTCTCTTTCTGTCTCTGTCTCTCTTTACCCCCCCCCCCCTCCCCTAATCCCTACTGGTGAATCTAGAAAATTTTACATATAGAGGCAAGAAATTTTGACAGAGAGGTATTGGAGTAAAAATATATAAAACTTAGTTACATGTATCTGGAAATGCTATTTGTAATCTACAGCAATAATCCTACTTATCTGTTGTTTGCCTGAGTGATTTATGCATCACCTGTCAAGAGTGGCAATATGTGTTAAGCAATTACAGTTTTAAGAACTAAAGAATAAGAATGGCATCCCACCTTGTCCTCCTCTAGATCTACCAGTGCCTCTCGCTCACTCCTTCTCTCTCTAAGCAATCCAGAGTAAATAGTACAAGGACTGGAAAATAATGTGCATACCTGATTTTAACTTTCTTGTTTTAAGACTTTAGATGAAACAATGTGCTTTTGATTATAGGAAGTACCGATACCCACAATTACAGAAATGATATACACACCTTATGGTACATATTCCTTTTATGTACAAAGACACTATAAATGTCCTATATGAAGTGTAAATGTTGCTTATATGATGAAGTAAATCAAGGCTTTCATATTTACCATTATTTTGTTAATGGTGTGATGATCTTTGCAGAAGTCATTCCTGTGTGAATTCCATTATAATGTAATACTTTGTGAGTTGCATTGAGGATCTGACCGTCTTGTAAATATATGGTAGGTCTGCCTAGAGAGGACTAAAATATACACTAACCCCTTTTTCTTGAATGTAAGCTCCTCTCAGCATAATATTCAGTATGAAAACATTAGACATTTGACAGATGGCCTGTT
The DNA here is from genome assembly GCF_977035675.1 of Penaeus japonicus. NCBI lineage: Eukaryota > Metazoa > Arthropoda > Malacostraca > Decapoda > Penaeidae > Penaeus > Penaeus japonicus. Next base: position 37,873,514 of record NW_028234409.1, read on the forward strand.
GGCAGTTGTAATTTCACTTACAGAAAAAAAAAAATGCGAAGTGGCTGGCCAACTATGTATTAAAGCTTTTTCTAGGGCAGGAGATAATTTTTTTCCAGATTACTTCCAGCCTCTTTTTCTTGTTGTGTTGAATGTTTAATTGCAAAGCTGAAAGCTGGTTATGTTTTTATGATAAATATTTTCATGGTATGATTTTGAACTTTTTAACACTGACATGCTTTAAAATTTAACTAATGAAGTAAGATCTTGCCAGAGGAACATACACAATGTAGTGTTTGAAAATGTCCAGCACGCTGAATTTCTTTTGTACTTTTTTTTTGTTTTTAATTAGTAAGAATATAATCAAAATAACATACTTAATGAACAAAACTACTAAGGTTTTTTTTTCTAGATATTTTAGAGAGTTTAGCACAAATTCCTAACAGAACTCTCGCATGAGTGCAATTAACAATGTGTTATGAAAAAATCAGCCATTTTCAGGTATATATATTTTTTCTTATTCAGTGGATCTGTCATTGTGTGCTGTCCATTGCTGGAGGAAGATGTAAAGTAGTATTAGAAAATACAGTGCTTACACACTAACATTCCTTTTTCATGTTTTGTTTGCATTAAGAAACATGAATTATAAAATATAAAAAAGTGATACAAAAAAAAGGAAGGCAGCTTGAACTCTTAAATATTCAAATCGAACCTTAAAATATTTTATTTCTTTTGACAAAATAGGTAAATATATTATATTCTCTTGACAGAAGATAGTCTTATCCCGTGCAAAGAGGCAGTGTTGTATACAGAAGTGTATCTAGTCATATAAATTTGTACTTCTTTCTTTACGGTATTATGCAGCCAATAAAGTGATGATTTTAAAGTTATTAGTTTGATTTAATCTTTTCTATGGAATAAGAGCGATCAAAAGACAAAGAAAAAAAAATATATATATAGTTATTTATGTACAAAATATTTATATTTTGCCCTATAATGAGTAATTATATTTTTACTTTCAGTAACTGTGCATATGTTAATTGATGAGGTTCATATTTAAATGAAAATAAAGGAATATGAAATGCATCAAACAGTGGAATATGCATAGTGAAGAAAAATTGGTATAATAATCACACATGTTCATCAAACATTCTTTTAATTTCATAAGCTTGTACACACTCAAACATCCATACATAAATAATAGGGAATGGTGCACTTATTGTACCCTAAACAACAATATAACTCACCAAAAAGTTAATTATTGCATATCTTCACTGGCCCAATTTCCAATTCATGATATATACACAATAATGGTAAGCTTGTACAGTTAATGTCTACGAAAAGCTAATGATTTTGTGACAATCTTGTATGTGATGAGTTAAAAGAAAATTTACAAAGGAATTGCACGTTAAAGAAGAAGGCAGGTGTTGGCAGTACGCTGGAGACCTTTTCTGCTTCTCTCTCTCTTGAAACTATTTTCTGGATTATCAAAACTGAACTTTATGATGACCTACATATTGCAGGAGTTTAAACCTCCATTTTCTTCATAAAAAATAAAAGCTTTTCTAATCACCCTTCCATTTTCAAGGTCATATTCATATCCAACATAAGTGATTTCAAAAAGTAACTGTCCTTCATATCTTACTTTTAAATGCAAAAGTCTCATTAGTATTCAGTGCCTCATTGCATACCTTCAAATCATGTTGCTTACTTGTGTCTAAGATGAGTGCTCAATATCATGATAGATTTCACATTATAAACAATCAAAATATGAAACATTTGCAATGAAATTAATATTTTACATTTGTTCACTAATAAAAATAACATCATCAATAATACTAAACAAAACGCAATGCAGTTGAAGACATCAAAAAATCTATTTCAACTTTGTTGGAAGAGAGACGAAAGGTTAACGTCCACCCTCTTGGCCGCCTCCTGAGAGAACCATGATAACCACCACTGGTACAATATACATCCACTGTGGAAGAAAATACAAATCATTATCATATGTGTGTGTGTGTGTGTGTGTGTGTGTGTGTGTGTGTGTGTGTGTGTGTGTGTGTGTGTGTGTGTGTGTGTGTGTGTGTGTGTGTGTGTGTGTGTGTGTGTGTGTGTGTGTGTGTGTGTGTGTGTGTGTGTGTGAGAGAGAGAGAGAGAGAGAGAGAGAGAGAGAGAGAGAGAGAGAGAGAGAGAGAGAGAGAGAGAGAGAGAGAGAGAGAGAGAGAGAGAGAGAGAGAGAGAGAGAGAGAGTGAATATAGAATATTTCATTTCAATTCATATATATCTATAAATACAATAACAAGCAATGTATACTTACTCAAAACTCATTCCACTTCTGGAACTCAACACATTGGCCATTGAAGCTGCCTCCTAATATTCCTCTACACTCCTACATAAGCCTCATCCATTCCACTTTCACTCATTCAACAAATTACAGACCCAATTGCTCAACAACATAACTCACTGACATTAAAATGACCACAAGTTAACTTCAACTTGAGCAGACCCTACAAAATAATCACATGTCACACCAGCAAAGCCATTGATGCTATCCTCTGACCCCCTCTGATCAGTAGCATATTCAGCAACAACTGTTTATAATGATTCTATATTTGAAATAATCCCATCCCTGAGCATTTAATACTAAACTGTACAACTAACTGAGTTCCTCCAGAAACAAGTCATAATAATAATAATAATAATAATAATAATAATAATAAAACTACTACTACTACTACTACTACAAACTACAAACAGCTATACAAAACAGGGCCAAGTAATTAAGTAAAAAGACAGCATGCAAAATGACTTCACTTACATATTTTGCCAGGAAGGTGCGGTTATCTTTCCCCTCTGCCTTTTCATTCTTCATTGCCTCAAGCTTTTCTATGTATGTTGCTGTGTCTGGTCTGTAAGTTAGATAAACACAGAATTATCATAGTTATTTGTTTTCTTTTTTTTCTGTAGGATGCTACCTGACTGAACTCTGCTACACCATAATTATGCTTCTGCTAAATATGGATGATCTATCAAAGCAAAAAAGTCTTCAGATTAATTACTCCCTAGACAGGACAAAAAGGCCAGAAACTAACACAGGTGCAGGTGTTGGAGAACGAATGATGACTGTAGTGTTGTGATTGGCCGGGACAGCTTCAGGATGCTCTCCCTGGCACACGGAAACTGGGGGAATGAGGCCCACACCTACAACAAAGGTGCCAGCACTGTCCACCATCATGCTTATGGTCTCAGAAAGGCCACTCTCGTACACCTGGCACTATGGGTGAAAAGAGGATTTATCAATGGCTGAACATTCTGCTTTTTAGTTTTCTAAATCAGAAAGTTGACTTTTTTTTTAAGGAATGGATTATCTAGTTTACTAAATCCTGTTTATAATAATAGTATACATCAACTTCTAGTATCAAGTGGGACAACTAATGCCTTGCTCTTTGAAGTCTCTGAACTGCTTTTTTAAAAATTTGATTATACTGAAGTATCATACTATCAAACATGAATACTGTATAAAAAATGTAGATCATATACATTTTTAAAATATCCCTTTCATTTTCCCCTTTGATTTTGCAGGCACACTCAATTACACAAAAGTAATAATGATTACAAAACAAAAATTCAGACTTACAGCTCTTGTGAATGTTGATACATAACCTCTATCTTCAGCTCCCTTGTGATAAACACGCACTCGATAAAAGTCATTGTTTTCTGCAAGAGTCTGAAAAGAAGATCCTTGTAACTTTCTCACAAATTGCATTAGTTCCCTAATATGGTTTGGCATCATCCAAGTTCTTTAATATCAGAACTGAGTCTGTAATAATGAAGCATATTTATTCTTGAAAGAACTAATCTTGTATGGATTTTGTACTAAAAAGGTAAGGACAAAAAAATAAAAAAAACAAAAACAGATAGAGACAGTGAGAGAATAAAAAGGAGGGGAGAGGGAGGAAGGGAGGGAGGGAGGGAGGGAAAGAGGGAGGGAGGGAGGGAGGGAGGGAGGGAGGGAGAGAGAGAGAGAGAGAGAGAGAGAGAGAGAGAGAGAGAGAGAGAGAGAGAGAGAGAGAGAGAGAGAGAGAGAGAGAGAGAGAGAGAGAGAGAGAGAGAGAGAGAGAGAGAGAGAGAGAGAGAGAGAGTTAGGTATAATGGGAAAGATAGAAAGCTGGAAAGTTCGGTCTCACCTTTAGCTTATTATGGAAATCAGCATTCCACTGTCTTGTGTGTGTTACTACAGCATTCCCAGATTTGACGGAACGGACATGGATTGTGGAACGTGGGGAAAAGACAGGCTCTGGTCCACCTTCGAGTGCATCCTCCACCACCAAGGTCAACTGTCCATCCATGAAATCATCATCCTGAAAATAAAGGAGTTTTAATAAAAATAGATGTGCAGTAATGGTGAAAAGTGGCAAGAAGAGAAGTACTGTTGTGGAAACGAACAGAAATATTTTTGTTCTGGATAATAATAATAATAATAATAATAATAATAATAATAATAATAACAACAAAATATTCATCACTAATTTTGCTCAAAAGCAAAATTTACTGGTCAGCAAACTTGCCACAGAGGACTAGTCTATGATGTATGCCTCAGATGTAAATAATATTTCACCTGTCTTTCAACCAGCTCACATGGTGCCTCATGGAAACCTGACATTTTATTGCAAGAATAATCATATTTAGACCTGCAGTAGATAATCTTGCAAGATCATATCTATGTTAAAATCTATTGTCTTTGTAGGGAGTAGGGGGGGAGGGGGGCAATACTCCTCACCTAAGACCAGTTAAAGAAAGTAAAATCCCCTGGGTATTACAAATGGACTGCAATCTGTTTCATTTATTAGGCTTTCTCTATATGGCATTTATTGGGACATTTGGTATTTGCTATTGACAGACCACATTTGATGCATACTCTCAGGATATTAAAGGCTAAATATGAAGACACCAACTGAATGGATAACAACGAGTGTTGCAAGTTTTCTGGCCTTTTCCAGAACACCAAAGACATGGAAATCAGGACAATCACCCAAGTCACTGGGGTGAATCTATGATAAACGACTGTGGGCTTCCCTTACTTGACATAATTTTTAATGTCCTTATTTCTTCTTTATTGTCACAATCCTCATTTCAATATTTCCTATTATTTGTGAAATTTAAATGTAATTCACTATTGTGATTGGTAGCTTTTATATGTTTACTTTTCATATGTTTGGAGGTATCCAAAGATATCGGGGGCAATATCTTCTCCACAGCTAGTTTCTGACCTAAAACGACTATGGTACATCTGAACTATGAGCATAATAAGCAGTCCATTGATACTGAATTCGTTAGTGTTAACAGCTTTTCTGTAGAATTATCTACAATCTGAATTAACTCCTGGGTTTCCTTGCAATATCTACCACCGGTGCGAACTTAATTGGATTATGAGAAGGATACTGGTTTTGGTCTCCTGCAAGGTGGATACCCGTTATTCAAGAATACAGCCTTAGATGTAACCTTTACCTCTGAAATATTAAGAGTTTCGTGTAAGTCACAATATACACACCTGGAAAGCATAAGAGGCACCGGCTAACAGTGCTACCAGGGTGAAAATCTTGAATCGGTTCGTCATCTTTTCCTGTCAATTCCACAACAACAACCAGGGAAGAAGAAACACTTTTTCCTGACTTTATGAGCAGATCCTTTACTCTTTTCCTGTTGCTCTATATATAATAATTTGGTTGAAAGTAAGCAAAAATATTATTCTGTACCTAGCAATATATATGGTAAGCTGTAAGGATATCCATATTTTCATGTAAAAGAAGTTTAAATGGTATATTTGAAAACTCGGATAAATGTTAAGAAAATGTTCCATATCCTCAAACGCGTCGGCTGCACGATGAAGAATTTAAAAGGGGTGACAATTATAAAACCCTCACAGATATTCATAACTGAATAATGTATTATTGGTAAAGGCTAGAAAGACGATGGCAAATGTAAACATCTGAAATGGTTACAAATTTAATACTGATATCCGAATTGTGTAGTATTTGAAAACTGTGTGTGTGTGTGCTCATATAAATACAAACACACAGAATATTGATTTACACATGTATGTATATGTATACAAATACATACATACATACATATATGTATGTATATATTTATATATGATATATATGTATATATCATATATATATGTGTATATATAAATATATTATATATATATATATATATATATATATTATATATATATATATATATATATATATATATATATATATATATGTATATACACACACACACACACACACACACACACACACACACACACACACACACACACACACACACACACACACACACACACACACACACATATATATATATATATATATATATATATATATATATGTATATATTATACACGAAAATGTATAAGTATGTATGTATTTGCATACATATACATATATGTGTAAATTTATATTCTGTGTGTCTGTATTTACATGAGCACACACACACACACACACACACACACACACACACACACACACACACACACACACACACGCACGCACACACACACACACACACACACACACACGCACGCACGCACACACACACACACACTAACACATCGTTTTAACCTTTCGCTTTGCACAATCCTAAAAAGCTCATCATTTAATTAGAAACTAACATCTACAAAAAAACAACAACATACAAAGGAAAGATAAAACGACACATTTCTTATCCCTTTACACAACCCGGATCTACGCCGGTTTGTTTACATCTGCGGCAACACGAAAAGTACCTGTGCCAGAGCAATGATTATCAGATAATGAGTTAACAGTTAGATATACATTGCATTTACGTGTTCAGATGAGTATAGGCATTCTATTTGATTAGTCTGGATCGAAGTCAAACTGAATTTAAAGTGAGAGAAATGTTGTTCAGCCTCAGAGACGTTCACCGAAATGTCTTCAGGCTTTCTGGTGTCTACTCGAGCAAGAATTTTTGTTCAACGAAAAGATATTTTAGGGTTAATATCAGCCGGAGTTCGGTTGAAATGAAAGGTAATGGTCATTGTGGTTACAGGTTATATGAATTTTTCAAGCTGTATCGTAATTACTTCCAATTCTTAGGATAAACACACAAATCTAGGGTAAAATTGCAGTGAAAAATTCAGTAACGTTCTCTTGTCTATTACCGTTTTTTTCATGATTATATATTTTTTGGATTGCTATCTCCCAATTTTCTATCAAGTATAAATTGAAGTCTTTCAGAAACTAAACTAATTCTAGATTGACATTTTAAAGCAAGTCCTTATTCAAACTGAAAAGTAATGAAGTCTTGAACAAATTTGGAAAGTGATGCAATCGCAGCAGCTTTAATTACAAAATAAGATCTAAATACAAACAAAAAGATTTCGTAGGTTTTTCTTCATGAAGATAGTAAGGCTAATGCTTCATATGGTTTCAGATCTTTCACAGCCCATTGCGAGTGGTTACAACCCTCATGATGTGGAGAGCAACTGGTATGCTTGGTGGGAGCAGCAGGGTTTCTTCCGCAAGCAAGAAGGAAGGGAGAAGTTCGTCATGGTTCTTCCTCCACCAAACGTGACGGGGAATCTTCATCTTGGCCATGCTCTCACCTGTGCTGTGCAAGATGCCATAGCGAGATGGTTTGTAAATATGTTTAGACTCGTAAGAGATTTAGTTTTATCATAGAAAAAGATGTTTAATCTCCTTGGTTCATACATAGTGAAATGTTCTATCATTGTTTTTTACTATTTGTCCTTTAAAAGTCAGTGGGATTGTGATGGTGAAACCTGATAATGATTTGATTTATAATTCAGTTATCTGATATTTGTAGCACTAACCACTATCATGCACTGTTGTCCTCTTTAGAAATAAGGAAAATTTGTCCATCTGTCAGATGACTTCTTGGATTCTGTATTAGATTCACTAAATTCAAAAAGTTAGTCAGCAAAATCTGCATGTGGGTTCTGGAAACCTTGTCTTTTTTCTGGGAACTCAAACATGAAATGTCTTTCAGGCATCAGATGCTTGGTGATGAAGTCGTTTGGGTGCCTGGATGCGACCATGCTGGGATTGCTACACAGGTTGTTGTTGAAAGGCACTTGTGGGCCTCGCAGGGACTCACACGGCACCATTTGGGAAGAGAAAAGTAAGGCAGACACACACTTTAATCAACATTGAAAACATATCATATTATTGATGATTTTTGAACCTTAGTGATATATATTCTGGCTGTGTAAAATATTGTTTAGTTCTGTGTAACAGATTTGTTGATGAAGTTTGGAAATGGAAAGAGGAAAAAGGAACGCAGATTTATGACCAGATGAAGCGACTTGGTGTGTCGCTAGATTGGGACAGAGCTGTCTTTACTATGGATGAAGTGAGTATTAGCTCATTTAAAATTTCCTGTGATATCTAACACTCTGACTTCAGAAACTTTAGAATTAGAATCAGGTTATAAGATTTAAAGAATTCAGATATGGCTTCACTATACACTATTTCTTCATATCTTTAATACTAGAATTGTTTATCATCCCTCTGTTGTGATAAATTATATTACAACACATTTCTTGTAGTGGAGTTATGAATTTTATAAACTTTACTGCTTTCCTTTCAGGTGATGAGTGAAGCTGTTGCTGAGGCTTTTATCCAGTTGTTTGACTCTGGTCTCATATACAGAAGAAATGCCCTAGTCAACTGGTGCTGTGCCTTACAGTCAGCAATATCTGACATTGAAGTGGATCACCTACATCTGACAGGCAAGACTGAGGTTGCAGTCCCAGGATATGAAAAGCCAGTCACCTTTGGCATGATGTATGACTTTGCTTATAAACTCATAGACACAGGTTAGTGACACTGCTTCTTTTAAAAAAGGTCTTTATAGTCCTTTACTAATAGCTCTTCTTTCATGTTATAGTAATTTTTGTGCTCATTGATTTTTTTGCATATTTTTTAGACCTCTCTCATTTTTAGATATATTCATATGTCATGCTTCACGTCCTTCAACAGATGAAGAACTAGTGGTTTGTACAACACGACCTGAGACAATGCTAGGGGACACAGCAGTAATGGTTCATCCTGATGATCAGCGCTATCAGCACCTTCATGGGAGCAGAGTTCAACATCCCTTTCGAAAGGAAAGCATACCTGTGATAGCAGATTATCATGTCGATCCAGGGTTTGGAACAGGTATCTCTCATTGATAATTCTTATATTCTTTCATGAAAATGTTCACAGTTGGTGTCATGGTTTGCACATATATTTGAATGAAATTCCTTAGACATGATCCTTTCCGTTAATGAGATGTAGTGTCTCTTTAGTGTTGATATACCAGGAACTGCACTAAACCTGGAGTAAAGTAGTTTATAGGTATTCTTTATAATGTAAACTACATATACATTTGTCCTTTAAAATTTTATGATAATCTGGAATGGAAGATCTTTTTCTGAATTATATGTGATAAGACTTAATGGAGACAAGTGAAATGTTTGAAGTGCCCCTAATCCACATGTATATTTTGAAAACTGACAGGTGTGGTCAAGGTAACCCCGGGTCATGACCAGAATGACTATGAAGTGGGAAAGAGACATGGGCTTCCAGAACTCACTGTTTTTGATGAGCAAGGGAGAATGACGGATATTGTGCCTGATTTTAAGGTAAGATTTTGACTCTTGGTTTGTCAGGACTTTAGTAATTGGGAAGGGAGGAAAAAATGCAGAACATCCGTTTTTTGACATATGACATATTATATAGCGCTTCAAAAATTTCTTTTTATGATGCAGAACATTCCAAGATTTGAAGCCCGTCAGCGAGTCCTGGAAGCACTGAAAGAACAGCAGTTGTTCCGAGGTTCTCGCTCCCACCCCATGATGGTTCCGCGCTGCAGCAGAACGCAAGACATCATAGAGCCTCTTCTGAAGCCACAATGGTTAGTGCAAGATTCATGGGTCTTTTCTGTCTTCTTTTCTTCCACTTTCTTCCTTTTATTTTTCATCTCCATTGGTTCAATAGGTTTGGTCAAGATATTCAAGGCTTTAAGACAAGGGAACATATATCCAGTAATTGAATGTTAATTGTATTTCACTATTTTTCATGATTTTCCTCAAGCAATTTTAATCTACAGGTTCATCGACTGCAATGACATGGCTGCACAGGCCATTAGTGCCGTCCAGAAGGGTGACCTGCAAATCCACCCTGACAACCATAGACAAGCATGGTTTGAGTGGCTCAAGAACATCAAGGACTGGTGTGTGTCACGCCAGCTGTGGTGGGGTCATAGGATCCCTGTCTATTGTGTTCGACATGGCGTCGACCAAGAGACGTGGGTTGCAGCACGATCCAGAGAGGAAGCGGAGAGAAAGTTTCTTGAGAAGTCAGGTTTGTTTACTTACTTACTTGGTTACTTGGTGGTAGTTACAGCCTGAGCCTGGAATAAGACTTTTTGTTCTTCTGTATGGAGATTTGAGATATGTTGGTATTTACAAATCACAGATATATAAATACAGATATAGATATAAATAAAAATATGAATATGAATATGAATATGAATATGAATATGAATATGAATATAAATATAGATATAAATAAAAATATGAATATGAATATGAATATGAATATGAATATGAATGTAAATATAAATATAAATATAAATATAAATATAAATATAAATATAAATATAAATATAAATATAGATATAGATATAAATATAAATATAAATATAAATATAAATATAAATATAAATATAAATATAAATATAGATATAAATATAAATATAAATATAAATATGAATATGAATATGAATATGAATATGAATATGAATATAAATATAAATATAAATATAAATATAAATATAAATATAAATATGAATATGAATATGAATATGAATATGAATATGAATATGAATATGAATATGAATCTAGATATAGATATAGATATAGATATAGATATAGATATAGATATGAATATGAATATGAATATGAATATGAATATGAATATGAATGTAAATATAAATATAAATATAAATATAAATATAAATATAAATATAAATATAAATATAAATATGAATATGAATATGAATATGAATATGAATATGAATATAGATATAAATATAAATATAAATATAAATATAAATATAAATATGAATATGAATATGAATATGAATATGAATATGAATATGAATATGAATATGAAAGTAAATATAAATATAAATATAAATATAAATATAAATATAAATATAAATATAATTGTGAATGTGAATGTGAATATAAATATGAATTTGAATTTGAATGTGAATGTGAATGTGAATGTGAATGTGAATGTGAATGTGAATGTAAATGTAAATGTAAATGTAAATGTAAATGTAAATGTAAATGTAAATGTAAATGTAAATGTAAATGTAAATGTAAATGTAAATGTAAATGTAAATGTAAATGTAAATGTAAATAACGTTAATGTTAACGTTAACGTTAACGTTAACGTTAACGTTAATGTTAATGTTAATGTTAATGTTAACGTTAATCTCGAATGCATAGGGTTAATGTTAATGTTAATGTGAATGTGAATGTGATTATAGTTGGAGTTGGAGTTGGAGTTGGAGATATAAAGTTTCATAAAGATATGAATATATAAGTATAAATATGAATAAAGATATAAATATAGATATAGATATAGATATAGATATATATATATATATATATATATTATATATCTATATATCTATATATCTATATATCTATTATCTATCTATCTATCTATTATATATATATATATATATATATTATATATATATATATATATATATATATATATATATATATATATATATATATATAGTATATTATATATTACATATTTAACATATATGAAAGGTTAAAGAAAATATCCCAGATGTTTGGTTTCAGAATTCTCAGAATCGAGCATAATAGCTGTCAACCAAGAGGAGGACGTGCTGGACACATGGTTTTCGTCCGGCCTTTTCCCCTTCGCTGTCTTTGGATGGCCCAAGGAAACTGATGACATGAAGCGACTGTACCCGACCAAGCTACTCGAAACAGGGCACGACATTCTGTTCTTCTGGGTTGCACGGATGGTTATGCTTGGGGTGCAGCTCACGGGCGAACTTCCCTTTAAGGTAGAGCACTAGAAACACTGTTTCTTTATAGGTCTAAGTTTGTGTTCTAGTTTTCCCTCTGATTTTTGTTCTTTGTTTTTATTATTTTTTTCTTTTAGATATTTATTTTCTTTACTCATGTCATAACCATTTTGAATAAGGAGTCTCCTCTTGAAGATTAGACATTATGCTATAGACTATGAAACTAACATTTTTGAAAAGGTCTTACATGAAAAAGATTTGTTTACAGCTGTTTAGGCATTGCATATTGATTCTATGAATAATCACAATGATTTTTTTAAAAGAAAAAAAAAAAATCTGACCCTATAGAATATCCTGCTTCATGGTCTGGTGTGTGATGCCCAGGGGCACAAGATGTCCAAGTCCAAAGGAAATGTGATTGACCCCACAGACGTCATTGAAGGCATTTCATTACAGGTATGGTTGTTGGAATAAAAGGTTCTGAGGAAAGTTTAGAGAAAAATATTTTTTCCCTCCATGTAGATAACTGCTATTTAACATTTGAACATATGCAGGATCTGAATATTTCTCATGATTATTTTAAGTATAATTTGTTAAACATGTTCTATCCTACAACAGTATGATATGCCACAGTTAACCCCCCCTTTTTTTGATGGATTTTGCAACTACACACCACTTTGGAAATCACACCTTAGAAAGTAGATGAAAAGGGAAATGTCAAAGTGACTCCATATGAATAACTTCTATGAAGATAATATATGATTGTGGAACTCTTCATGACTATCCCAAGTAATTGTAGTGAATGATAGGGAATTTATGAGAATAACTCATATACTAATAAGTTCATACTGTTATTTATCTTTTATCTCTTTCTCACCATAAAGAGAACTCAAAAGTGAATGAATATGTACTTATGTAAGTAATATGATAAACATTTTTTCCTCTCATGTGAACAGGCACTCAATGACCGTCTTCATGCAAGTGCCAAAGGTGGGATTCTGACGGCAGCAGAAGTGTCACAGGGCATCAAGAAGCAGACAGTCAACTTTCCTGAGGGCATTCCAGAGTGTGGAGCTGATGCCTTAAGGTTCACACTCTGCACATACAACACAAAGAGTAAGAGTAGATTTACAGCTGTATGTGCAATACAGAAAACTTATACTTAATTTATAGTTATTTCGTGGAAGGTAAACATTTGTTCCATTTATAGAACTTTGTTTCCAGACCAACTTCTGAGTATGGATGTAAACCGTGTACAACAAAGCAAGTTTCTAGGGAACAAGATATGGCAGACTGTTCGCTTTCTCTTGACGGCAATACAAAAGACTCCCAACGGCACAAATAATGCATTCCATGTCAACATCGAGCAGAGGTAACTTTTTCCAAGGGGTGTGTTTTGTTATTTGTTTTTGTATATTGAATAGAATATATATTTTAGGATGAATTCATCATCTTATGTTTATATTTTTTATTTTAAGCTTGTTTATATGTATTGTAAATAAAGGTTTCTGTGTGTTTGTGAATAAGAAGTAAAGTGAATTTGAAAGATGCTTATTTTTTGTTTTATACAGACCCCATGATATTAAAAAAGAAGTAAAAAGCTCTGCAAGCACTAATTTCACTTCTAAATATAGGAAGTATGAATAGGAAAGCTGTAGTTTTATTATGAAGGTTGTTTTGATATGTGCAGGGAGTGATAGTATACTGTGGATTAATGTTCATATACTTATAGTGTATGAAAGATGTACATAGATTCCAAGGAAGAACAATAGAAATTATACACTGATATGATTTACAAGTATGAAGTACAAGGTATCCATTTTGTCCTTTCTACCCAAAAAATCTTATGGCCTTGAAACAGGTGAATTGTGTTTTTAATTATTTTGCTTTACCTGTGCATCAGTTTATATTTTTGGATCTTAATCTTGTTGGTCTTATGAATGCAAATGTTTCTATTGTTTGTGCTTTTCCCCAGGAATGACCTATCAGTGATGGACAGGTGGATCCTCAGCCGTCTGTCGCACATGGTCTCGGTTGCCAACAAGAACTTTGAAGCGTATGACCTCCACCTAATTACTGCTGGCTTCATTACCTTCTGGCAGAATCATCTCTGTGATGTCTATTTAGTGAGAATTAATCCTTTATCTAAGATTATACTTGCATCTTTGAATTTTTCTAATCATATATTTTTAAAAGTTGTTGAAATATTCTACAGCCACTGGTACATTACTGGTACAATTTGGTGTAAGTGAGTAATAACAGTGATGATTTTACCCTTAACTCACTTCATTCCTTCTTACTGTTTCAAGATATCTGGCAGTAGAATGCACAGTAAACCAGAATGTGAAAATTTCCACTTCATGATAGTAAATAGCATTGATTCTCTTCAGGAAAGCATAAAGCCCTCACTAAAGAGAGGCAGTGAGGAGAGCAGAGCAGCAATAATATGCACCCTTTGGACATGTGTGGAAGTGGGTCTGCGAGTCCTCTCACCCTTCATGCCTTTCCTGACAGAGGAACTGTACCAGAGGCTCCCGAGCACAATGGGGAAGAAGGAGAGCATCATGCAGTGTGACTACCCACTTCATAGTGAGGTAAATGCTTTTCAGAGTGAACAGATCATTGTAAGAGCATCTGTGACAACAAGAGGACTTGCATATTGAATATGTCTGGATGTGAAGGAATGCCCATATATATATTACTGATTGCTTATTGTTGTTTAGTACTGCTTTCAAGATAATATTTCCTGGTATAATGATAAAACAATTCTTCTGTATTGTTTTGTTATTTGATAAAAATCATCATTGAAGAAGAGTTTATTTCACTTTTGATATTTCTATGCAAACATGTGTATACCTTCCTAGTAAAAAACATGATCTTGAATTTTTCTGAACAGTGGTTGTGCTGGAGAGATGAAGAGTTGGGGAAGAATGTTGAAACTCTCCTGACAGTTGCAGCTGCCATTCGAAACCTTAAAACAACATACAATATCACAAAGAATAAAGTACAAGGTAACAAAAGAAAAAAACATCCTTTGTTATGTCAGTGTCCATGTAAGGATAAGGCTCATCATGCTCTCTGAAGTACAAGGATAATTTTTAAAGAATCATAAACACCCAGACTTTTACTGTAAGATTATTCTCCTCTCTCATTATTGGCAGGTAGTGTGGTTAGTGAGGATAGTGACCTGAACGCTTGGCTCAGGGAGAACCTACCAATTATCCTGACTTTGGGAAGGATTGAGTCCATGAACATTATGGATGCTCCAGCCTCTCCTCCGGCCACTTCTGCTATGTCAACCCTCTCGGACACAACGGCAGTCTACTTACACCTTCAGGCAAGGAAATAGTCTTGTTGTTGACTAAATTGATGATCTGTTTGGAGATTTATCATAGTTATTTTAACTTTTTTTTTTCCCTGGCTGTATTTTGGATGATTACAATAACAGTCATCTCTTAGATGTTTTATCATAGTTATTTTAGTATAATTTCTGTTATTTTATTTTTGGCAATGGTTCTCTAATATAACTATACAATTTTTGCTTTGCAGGGTGTGATAGATCCAAAGAAAGAGCTGCAGAGACTAAGGAAGAAATTCTCGAAGCTACAGAAAGAAGAAACAAAACTCTTTGGCATAGTGTCGGCTCCTGGATATGTTGAGAAATCTCCTCTGCACATTCAAGAAGCCCATTACAAGAAGGTATGGTCATTATTTAACCTTTTTTTCTAGGCTTTCAGTTTCATCAAATGTTTATTTTGCTTTTCATGATATAGTAAGAATTTTTATTGTTCCTCCTCTTCACCACAATTTACTTCAAAACACTTCAGTAGCTTCAGT
>NW_028234409.1:37911944-37914444 GCF_977035675.1 Penaeus japonicus
GGAGAGGTGCTCAAATGATGCAAGGGAGAAGCAAAACTGAATAATGGAAAGAAGAGGGAGACTAAACTAAAGGAAAGGAGAGGATAATGAATGGGATAATGAGAAAGACGGGGCAGAATGAACTAACCGAAAAAAAGGAAAAATTACGAAGTGATGCGAATTATTAAGTGTGTGTAATCTATTATCTTTTCAGACGATAAACATATAAAGACGATTTGGTATATATTCATCTTTTAATCTCTATGCATACCTATGTATATTTGTAATTCAGTAATGTATTTACGTATATTCAACTATTTCTTTATCAGTTTTAACACCATTTGTCTATGTTTGTATCTATCTATATATCTACCTGTCCACCTGTTTATATGTTCAGGTGTTTATGTATCGATTGAACTACCTGCATTTACAATCCCCCCCCCTCTCTGTCGGTCTGTCTGGCTGTCTGTTTACAAACAAATTTAAAGCAAACGAAGAAACAAACACACAGCATAACAGACAAACACAAAAATGAATAACTTTTTACCTTTCTCCTTCTCAATCTCTCACTCTCTCTCGTTAAATTTATGTAAAGCGAAAAAAGGAAAAGAGAAAGAGACAACAAAAAGCAGCAACAAAATATCTTCCTCCTTCTTACTATCCATCTATCTCTATAAACTAATTGATAAATAAAGAATGAAGGAACAATATAGACAACAGACAGCTCCGAGGGAGAGAGAGATACAACAACCCACCCGTCGTCATTTCACTTTCTGTCTGTTTCTCTCTCATCTACAAGGAAGAATGTGGATTTTTTCCCCCTATCTGTCTCTGTCCTTTTTGTCTATCTCTGTTTTTTTTTTTTGTTTTTTTTTTTGTTTTTGTTCTACCCCTCCCCATCTATCTAGCTACGAGAGGGAGATAACCCCTCCCCCCCCCGCCCCCCCGCCGATCTCCCCTCGGCACCTGGAGGCTCCGAATAGAGTCTCGAGAGGCCCGCATTTAGGCCCCAGTCAAGGTGATAGATAGCGCTTCGGGATCGAGGGGCAGGGGGGGGGGGCAGGGAGTTAAGGGGGGGGGGAGGGCATCTGCTACATTGTCAGAGGAGAGGTGGGGAGGGGGGAGGGGGAGGGGTAACGAGCATGGCTACTATGGGGGCTGATTGTCTTAGGGGTGAAGGGGAGGGGGAAGGGGGTCGAGGCCCATGTGGGGCTGGGTTGTCTTGGGTGGAGGGAGGGTGGTAGGGGGGATGGGGGGGAAGGCGTGGTTGCTGTCGGACTGACTGTCCTCCGAGGAAAATGCATCATGGTTATGAATGAGAAAGGAATGACTCATTCTTGGTCCTACCTTTCCTCACGCCCTTTTTCCATTCTCCTCGGAGGTTGACTGTTCTGTTGACGGGTTGCTTTCCCTTTTGCTCTGCTCTTCGTTGTCTTTTGTTTTAGATTTCATTGGTTATCATCACTTCTATATCGCATTATCTATGTTGCTTATATATTTTTTTCGTTTGGTGATTTATGTAATTATCTGCTCTTGATTCATCTATTAATTCTTATTTTTACATTCTGCATAGCTATTCTTTAGTTATGTTTTGTTCCGTTTCCGTCTTTCTTTGCAACGGAAGTGAAATCAAGAGTGATGGAGAGAAAAGGGGGGAAGAAAAGCAAAGCTGAACAAGAAAAAAAAAGGAGGAAGAGAAAAGAACAGAAAAAAGATAATATAAATAGAAAAACACGAAAAAATAGAAAAAGATAAAACAGAAATAAAAATAGAGAAGAAATTGATAAAGCAAGAAAGAAACAAAGGAAAATAGAGAGAAAATAATATAGATAAATAAATAGAATATAGATAAATTAATAGAAGAACAGGAAAATGAAGATGACGAAGAAAAAGAGAAGGAGCGGGAAAGAAAAGCGACATAGCATTTCCCAGGGGGGGAGGGGGGAGAATAGGGAAAGAAGGAAAGGGAAGGAGAGTGGATAATGATGAAAGTAATTACGAATAATGATAATCAGTAGTAATAACGATAATAATAAACAACAACATTGATGAGAAATAACATTAATAGTATAGTGATGGTAATACCAGTATTGACAACAACGGCAGAATAAGAACAGACAGCGATAATCATTAACATAAGGAAAGTGCATAAGGATACCAAGTCCAGGTCGCTCGGGAACACTGAGGGGGAGGAGGGGGAGGGGGGGGGGCTTTGGGGAAAGGTGATAAGTCATATGGCAATGGTTATGTTAATGATATGATGAAAATGATGGTGATAAGGAGTCTTGATAAACATTTTGTAATTACACTGAGGAGTAATGATGATGATGGGTGTAACAATGAGGATGATGATAAGGACGATAACAGTAATGACTCAAAGATAACCTTCGGGGTGATAAGAGGACGGGGGAAAAAAGAGATAGAAAGAGGGAGAGGGAGAGCCCCTTTGGTAACGAAAAAAATGATATACCAAGGGAATGGGAGGGAGGAGGGATTGGGGGGGGGGGGTATAGGAGCAACG
>NW_028234409.1:37939444-37941944 GCF_977035675.1 Penaeus japonicus
GTAACATCAAAAGTTGAATAAACAAAGGATATTCAGTAAATAAATGATCATTCCTCAAACTACCGGAAAATCTTGGTCACTGACACAGTATTTCCGCCAATCGCACAGTCACGTATTTTGTGTCTGCTTGTGTCACTGTGTTATAAGGATAAAACAAACTTATGGCTAAAATTCAACAAACAATTGAATAACTTTCCATTAAAGGGATCAGACAAGGATTTTCAATCATATTTTTTTATCTCAATTTTATATTGTTTTCTCATTTCATGCAATATATTGTAAGTGGTCGATGTATAATCTACATAAAAGGATATGCTTTTGTTTGTGTGTGTGTGTGAGTAAGAAAGTGAGAAAGAGAGAGAGAAAAAGAGAGAGAGAGAGAGAGAGAGAGAGAGAGAGAGAGAGAGAGAGAGAGAGAGAGAGAGAGAGAGAGAGAGAGAGAGAGAAAGAAAGAGAGAGAGAGAGAGAGAGAGAGAGAGAGAGAGAGAGAGAGAGAGAGAGAGAGAGAGAGAGAGAGAGAGCAAGAAGTACTTACCCCCTTTTAAGAAATCCTTAATGATTCGGGTCGTGTCTCGCCGCTCTCTCTCCTCCGTCTAAACAGCCTCCTCCAAGCGCTTCTGAGGTGAAAGGTTTCTGAGGTTCTTTGACTATTTTTCTCTATTGCTTTTCTATGATTTTTTTTTTCTCTTCATAAGAAGACCCAATTCAAATTATTAAATACAAACTCCTTATTGAAATAGGAGTTAGTAGGACAGAAAACCAGCCAATACATTCCCTCGTGTACCAGACAGTGCTATACATGAAGCAAAAATACTATTGAACAGTTCAAACATAATATAAAAAGTACCGACATGGGAACGAAATTGTTATATAGGCTTTCCATATGATTTTATCATTACGAGACTAGAGATTCTATATTTCGCTAATCTCTCGAACACACAGACACACACACACACACACACACACACATACACGTATGTATACATGTACATACAAGTATATGTATGTCTGTATCTATATAACACGCAAATTGATTTATAAATTTGTTCATTACTATTATTACAATCATTACTATTGACTCCTAAATAGGAAGTCAAAATGTAGACGGGAGAGATAAAAGAAAAGCTCAAAGAACAGTTTCAAGATCCACCTGGATCCCGTCTTCCTGCCTGGGGAGGAGGAGGAGGAGGAAGAGGAGAAAAGCGTATATAAGAAGGAAGTATTATGCTCGTTCTCTCCTTGATCAGATTATTGCTGGTAAGAGGGATGTTGAACACACTTTTTATCTCTCCCGTCAACACTTTGACTTCCTGGAGGAACGGCTCTCTAGATATGTGTCAGCTCATGGCCGACGTTGCTCACGATACGGCCCTCACCCTCTCCAACACCCACACTTGCTCCCTCACCCAGGAGCTCTCTAATCTCACCTCACGCAGTCCGTGGTCCTGCCTCTCCCTCACGGATGTTGACACCAACCTGTATTCCTTATGATTTTAATGGTTTTATTTATTTATTTATGTATTTATTTATTTATTTATCATTTATGATCTTAATGGCCACAAACCAGATGTGCTCATGCCCCCCCCTCTCCCCCACAAGGTCTAATCTCTGCAAGCACTACCTCAACCAAAAGAGCTCACGCACCACGAGGAATGTGGAAAGTGAACCGCAAGCACTGTCTGTATCGCGATGTGGGACGAACCATCAAACGAGGCACTTTCTACCAGCTCACGCCAATTTATAATAGTTTTAATCTATAACAAATACGACTTTATATACTGTAATGTATAGAATTTTAATGTTTATATAAGCTGACTCATACCATTCCCCAATCAAATTTTCTTTTGTCTTATCTTTTATATATTAATTATTCTGAAATCAGTTCTGGTTCAGCTTCAAGATATATTACGCTAACTGTGTAGAATATAGCCAGAAAAATAGGAATAATACGTCAGACATTGTGCCACTACAACGGGCAACATATTGCAAATAAATAATTAAATAATGAAAAAGAAGAAAATAAGAATATGAAGACGAAAAAAGCCGCAACAGCAATAAGGACAATAATAACGATAATAGTAATAATTATGATGATAGTGATTATGATAAACAAAATTAAGTAAAGATAACAATGGTAGTAATGATAATAATCATCATAATAATATGATGATAAAAATGAAAATAATAATAATGATAATAATGATAATGATTTCGATGTATGTGAGCACGTGCACTACGCCAATATCTATATCTATGTGTAGAACGTATATGTAATTTTTTATGCATTTACCATGCAGTTCCCCAAATTGTCATCACACGAGATAAAATCTCAACTGGATATTGTATATTTAGCAGAAAAGAAAACGGAAAGTAAATAAGAAACGCCCTCAACACGGCACCAGGAAAGAGAAAAATCTTACTTCACAGACCATTAACTTCTTACTCTAAACGTCAATTTTATGCAAACAAACTACAAACATATCTCTGTCACATAGACGAA
>NW_028234409.1:38011944-38014444 GCF_977035675.1 Penaeus japonicus
TGATATATCATTATGTAAGGTATAAGTGTTAGAAGGAAGTATACTTATCGGTCATGAGCCCTACATGGCGACGGAATGTAAGTGTGAAATTACTGTACAAGAGAAAATATTACTTGTTAGTTCTTCCCGTAGAATTTGGTAAGACGTACATGTATTATCATTATTACTTTTTTTTAGATTTGTAAAAAATAAATATTCATCCCGAACTTCATTACAAGATAGTAGTTACGATTACTTCTGAACTTTAAAAAAAAAGTAAAAGATTGAAAAAAGTTTCACGGTTACAAGGCTGCATGTAAAATGTTATCTCAAAGTAACTTTCCACTTTCACTTAAGATTGGAGGCCGAAAAAAAACTCATAACAACACATCACTTTCGACCATGACTAGAAATTTATGTCATGTGTGACAACTAGGAGTTTCCCTTTTTTTCATTCTTTTACCAATTTTTTTTTGTGAACTTTGAGGATAACCAGAGTCAATCGGGAAATTTGGAACACTAGTTTCCTCCGAAGTTTACTCCTCAGGCAGATGTGAACGAGCGAAGTTCTGATGATGTGAGGAAAAAGATGGGGAAGAAAATTAAGGAAGTAGGTTCAGGGAGAAGGATGTTTTTTTTCGCTTATATTACTGGAAGGATTGCAGGACACATTTACAATACACTATGTGCTCGCAAATACAAACACATAAACACAAACAAACAAATAGTGCACATGTCGGTAACACACACACACACACATAAAAAAAAATATGCATTTAAACTCAGCTCATATACTCTGTCAGATATGAAGTTATTCCGCAAAATATTCCTTTATTATAACGGACCTTGACGTGTTGGTAAAGTCATCGCAACCTTTGAGGGATAAATGCAAGGGGGAGCGAATACCATAGGCATTATGGTGCAATGATATGCATATTAAGTGTTGTGCACATTCGATGAAAGCGTCGAATATCACAAATGATCGTAATATACCCACATATTGCACAGAAAGTCACAATGCAGATATGGAATATGTAAATGTCAAGAGATTCAGCCTGTAATATCAAGGGGATACTATACTTGGCATGGGGATTAAAGTACAGGCGAGGTCATGAAATATCATGGTATGACTTTCTCTCTCTCGCTCTCTCCACCCTCTTTCTCTCTTTCTCTCCCTCTCACCCCCATCTCTTTCTCATTTTTCCCTCTCCCTCCCTCCCTCTCTCTTTCTCTCTTTCTCTCTCTCTCCACCCTCTTTCTCTCTTTTTCTCCCTCTCACCCCCATCTCTTTCTCCTTTTTCTCTCTCCCTCCCTCCACCCCCGTCCCCCTCTCTCTTTCTCTCTCTCTCTCCACCCTCTTTCTCTCTTTTTCTCCCTCTCACCCCCATCTCTTTCTCCTTTTTCTCTCTCCCTCCCTCCACCCCCCCCTCTCTCTCTTTCTCTCTCTCTCTCTCTCTCCCTCCCTCCCTTTTTTTTTCTCTTTCTCCCTCCTCTATGTCTCTCCTTCCACCCCCCCCTCTCTTTCTCTCTTGCTTCCTCTCCCCCCTTCTCTTTTTCCCTGACTGTTGTTCTCAATGTCCATTTATTTCATTAATATATTTTATAAGACACTTTACACCCACGTTAAGCCTTGTGACACCTGAAAGACCGGAATGTGTGGCAGGTGAATGTGCAATAGTTTGATCTGCCTCGCTGCAGTCCTACAATTCAGGCATTCATTTGTTTCTGCCGAGCAATGAGCTGTTAACTGTGGGTTGTGTGTTATGAAACTAACCCGTGCAGATGGGACCCGCATAGGGTGCGCTCTATGGTACAATATGTTAGTCTAGCCAAATGTAGAGACTGTTTGTTATATATATTTTTTTTATTGCGGTTTTATTTTTTTATTGCGGTTATGTGTAGGTGTTA
Organism: Penaeus japonicus; assembly: GCF_977035675.1. Taxonomy (NCBI): domain Eukaryota; kingdom Metazoa; phylum Arthropoda; class Malacostraca; order Decapoda; family Penaeidae; genus Penaeus; species Penaeus japonicus. The sequence continues at coordinate 38,013,832 of NW_028234409.1, forward strand.
ATGCGTATGCGTATGTGTTTGTGGGTTTATGATTGTGTGTGTATGTGTTTATGTGTGTGTGTGATTGTTTGTTTGTGTGTATTTGTGTGTGTTTGTGTGTTTGTACGTGTGTGTGTTTGTGTGTGTGTGTATATATGTATATACATATAGAAACATCTACATATAAGCATATATTTTCATATATATATATATATATATATATATATATATATATATATGTATATATATATATATATATGTATATATCGATATCTATATCTTTCTGTCTATACATATCTGTGTATGAATCCACCTAAATTTCTAATCTCTCTCTCTCCCTCTCTCTCTCTCTCTCTCTCTCTCTCTCTCTCTCTCTCTCTCTCTCTCTCTCTCTCTCTCTCTCTCTCTCATAGGCACGTGCTATTAAGCTATCCATATAATTTCCTGTCTTATATCCCAGAGAAAAAAGCCGCGGGAAGCCGTTTCCCTAATGAATTTACGACATAAGCCTACGGACACAGCCTCCACGGAAATATCTAGTTGTTTCCCTCTTCCCACGTCTCCCTTTGACACGAATCACTTGGTTCTTGATTTTCCCTTTATTTATTCCTTTTTTCTGCCTCTTTGTCTGTCA
>NW_028234409.1:38039444-38044444 GCF_977035675.1 Penaeus japonicus
ATAATCAACATTTTTATTTTCATCATTGGAATTCTTTATTCTTACCTTCTCTTCCTCGTTCACCGTCACCTTCCTCTCTCCATTCCTTCACCCTTTATTCTTTACTCCGTTTCATCCTTTTTTCCATCCTCCTCTTTTCCTTATCTTCCTCTCCCTATCCTTCTCCCCCTCACCCTTAACCTCACTCTTACTCATCCCTCGTTTTTCTCTCCCTCACCCTAATTCTCATCCTATTTTCCACCATCCTCTTCTCCCTTACTGTTTCTTCCTCATCATCATTCTCCCTCACTATCTCCCTCATTCCCATTCTCCTTCATTCTTTCCCTCTTTCTCTCTCACATCTTATTCCTCCGTCTTCGGTTCTCCATCATCTTATTCTTCCTTCTTTGTCTTTCCTTCACCCTATGCTCCTTATTCTCTCCCCCATCTTATTCCTCCCTCTCCGGTTCTCCCTCATCTTAATCCTCCCTCTTTGTCTCTCCTCCCCGACTCATTCTCTCCCTCCTGTTATTCCTCCCTCTTCGTTTCTCCTTCATCTTAATTCTCCATCTTTGTCTCTCCCTCACCCATTTCTCCCTCATTCTCTGCCCCATCTTGCTTCCTTTCCCTCCCTTCCCCCCCCCCCTTTTTCGTTTTCTTCTCTTCATCTTAAAGTCCTCCCCTCTTTCCACTCTTATTTCTTTCTCTCTTCTCTCCCCTCCTCCGTATTCCCATCCTCCTCTTTCGTTTCTCCTTCATCTTAATCCTCCCTCTTTGTCTCTCCCTCCTCCTATTCCTCCCTCATCCTCTCCCTCTTCCGATTCCTCCTCTTTCGTTTCTCCTTCATCTTAATCCTCCCTCTTTGTCTCTCCCTCCTCCTATTCCTCCCTCTTTCATCCTCTCCTCCTTCCCTCACCCTAATCCCCTGCCTCCTGTTCGCCGTCTTCCTCTCAGCGATGCCTTGTTCCCACGCCCTTCCCTTCCTCGCTCTCAAGGGCGCTCTCTCATGCGCGCCCTCATCAAAAGAGACAATAATGGAGGGTAATAGGACCTCATAACTCTGGTGGTTATGAGCCTCATCACATTCATGAGGACTTTGGTCTGACGGCTCACGGCTGTTACTGTCTGTCTGTCTGTCTGTCTGGATATTGTGTGTTTGTCGGCCTGTGTCGAAGGATGGGTTGGGAAGGATAAGTTTTCTGCTTGAGTTATTTGCGGAAGAGGGCGGTAACATATGGAGATTTGTGGAGAAAAAGAATTGTCGTAATATGGATATAGAAATCAAGAGAGGGAGGTGTGTGTGTGTGTGTGTGTGTGTAAATATATAATATATATAATATATTATATATCAATATATAATTATATATATATAGATATATATATACATTATATATATGTATGTATGTAAATGTATATATATATATCTATAAGATATATATAAATATATATATATATATATATACATATACACTATATATATATATATATATTATATATATATATGTATACACACACACACACACAACACACACGCACACACAACTCAGCGAACACACACATACACAGCACGCACACACCATCACACTCACCACAACAACCACACACGCACACAACACACACCACCACACACACACACACACACACACACAGAGACACACACACACACACTTATATATATATATATATATAATCCTATTATATATATATATGTATAAATATATATATATATATATATATATATGCTTATATATATATATATATATATATATATACATATACATATACTATATGTATACACACACACCCACACATACGACACCGACGCACATTCAACACACACACAGCACATATATATATAATATATAATTTATATATATATATATATATGATTATCTAGAATATTAGATATATAGATATCTATATATATTATATACATATTTATATATATATATATAATACTAAAATATAAACTATCAATATTACCTATACATATATATAAACTTCACCACTATGATATATATAAGTCCCTATATACCTTGATATACTATATATTTAATATATCATATAATCGTATTTATAAATCAATATCAAATTATATATTTCATATATATATATATATCTTAAAGATTCGATATATATATATATATACATACATATATATATACGATTATTATAACTAGCTATAGAAATTTTATATATACTAAATCTATATAATATAAATATATGATATATATATAAGATATTATATATATATATATTAGCATATATATATATATATATATATATATATATAACCTATCAATATATATATGTTTCTTCTACTATATGTTTCTACGCGCATTGTATATTTCTTGCCCTTTGTCTCTTAACCAATCGTCTACTTCTCTGGCCAAGTGTTGAATTCACTCAAAATTTTACATTTTTTTGCGTTATAATATATATATATATAACATACTAATATATCATATAATATATATATATATATATAATATTAATGTATTCTGTTTCTTCCGCGCATTGTATATTTCTTGCCCTTTGTCTCTTAACCAATCGTCTACTTCTCTGGCCAAGTGTTGAATTCACTCAAAATTTTACATTTTTTTGCGTTATTTTCATTTTTTGTCGAATGCACGCGCGTATATGTGTGAGGATGTGTGTCTGTCTATGTGCCTGTGAGCCTGTGAGTGTGTGCGTATATATGTACGCGTAACCTAAACAAATTCACGAACATTAAGAAAAATAGACGTGCATTTTTGTTAAATGGCGTGGCAGTTTTACAACAAAACTGTTTGTAAAACCGAGGTCCAATTTTATTACAGTTTGGACTTTTATGGATGAGAAAACGTACTTTACATTTCAGGGAAATGACTTGACTCGAGTTTTCAAAATATGCCCAGTACATAGACCTTTAAAAATGACAAGCATTGGAATCATGCAACTCAGATTATGAGATTTTCAGATTGTATATGAATGACTACCTATTGTACACACACACACACATACACACACACACACACACACACACACACACACACACACACACACACACATACACACACACACACACACACACACACACACACACACACACACACATATATATATATATATATATATATATATATATATATATATATATATACATACATTTACAAATATATATATATATATATAGATATATCTATATATATATATATATATAAAAATATATATATTATATCACACACACCCAACACCAGACACACACACACACACACACCCACACACACACACACACACACACACAACACTACCACACAAAACACACACAACACACATATATATATATATATTTATATATATATATATATATATATATACTATATATATACATATATACATATATATATATATACTCAGAGATATATATATATATATTTAGTTATATATATATATTTAAAAGATATATATGTATAATATATATTATATATATTATATTACAGAATATATATATAATAAATTATATATATAAAACCAAAAATAATCAAAAATATATATATATATTATATTACCATATATATAATTATAGAAGTATCATAAATTATATATATAATATTATATATATATCTACATATAATTATATATATATAAAAATTATTTATATAATATATATATATATATATCTATATATATATATCATAGTATCTAACTAGTCACAAAATATACGTATGTACACAATAATACACTTGTACAAATATACACACTTATGCATAAACACGCCCCGATACAATTAAGCTATAATTTTACGATTGATTGAGCGTATATAATTTTTAAGGTATTTACTAAAACCATCCGCATTATGTTTGAAAACAATTGAAAATACTAACAAAAACAATAGGAAATCCTTTGTCTTTCTATCTATTTATGTCTCCTCTCCCTCCCTCGTTCTCTCCCCCCCTCCTCCCTTATCGTCTTTCCCTCTCCCCTCCTCCCACAGGTGAAAAGACAATAGGTTTACTTGTGTCTATGATGTAACGCCAAGGTCCCGCTAGAATCGCATCTCAGCAAGACGCATGCAGTCTCAAAGTCATAGCTTTTTCCGGACTGATGTTTCATCTGCAAGAGTGAACCCGGTTGAGAAAGAGAATATTAATGGAAGGCAAGTGTGGAGAACGATATTTCTATTCATATATGTATGTATATATCTATATATGATAAATAGATATATATATATATAATAAATATATCTAATATATATATATATTATATACATATACCTATATATATAAGATTTTTTTATATATATTATATATATATATATATATATATTATATAATCTATATATATATATGATATTATATAATGTTAGATAGATGGTATAGATATATATATATATATAATATATCTATTATAAATATACTGTTGTATATATATATTTAAATCGATATATATAGAATATTCAATATTAAATGAATAGTATGATATATATATATATATATATATATATTATATATATATATATATATACTATTATAGATTATAAATATATATATATATATAATATGTAAATATATAATAATATAATATAAATTATTATGTATATATTAGAGTATATATTATATCTATCATATATCATATATATATAATATATATATAATATATATATAAATTATATATAGATATTATATATAATATATATAAAATACAACCATACATACCTCATACACATACAAACACATACACACACACACACACACAACCCACACACACACACACATATATATATATATATATATATATATATATATATATATATATATATATATATATATATATATATGTATATGTAAGTGTGTGTGTGTGTGTGTGTGTGTGTGGTGTATTTTCCATTTTGTTCTTTTCTTTGGCCACCTGTTGTCCAGTCTCCTCTACTTTTGTCTGTTGCCTGATCCATGTAGTTTTTTTTTCTGTTTCTTAAGCTAACTCCTAGCATAAGCCTCTCCATTCCTATTTGACCATTTACTAATTTCCTTTCAAGTACT
>NW_028234409.1:38066944-38069444 GCF_977035675.1 Penaeus japonicus
ATACATACCATTTCAAAAGTTGTTGCTCTTCCATTGTTTATTCAGAGAGTTCAGCTCCATTTTGTTATTAGATTATAGCAACTCCGAACGAGCGACAACTTGATCAGAATGACTTCGAGCAACGCAGAGATTTTCGGAAGGTAGGTTTGGGATTTGATCCGTTTGTTTTTGGACGTGTAAACACTGTCCCGTTTCTTCTCTAATGCGGACTATTTTTCTTTCCTTTGTGAATGCAGAGTGAGTTTTGTTCCCGATTTTTGTTATGGTGGAAACCTTTTTAAAGAATTCAATGGTAATGCGAAATGATGATGATGCAGTAATTGTGATATAACTGGTGATGATGGTAATAGTAACATTTATAATGATGACAGCAATAATGATGATGATAATCATGATTATACTGATGATAAAGCTAATAATGCTAATGGTAATAATGATGGGAATGGTAATGCTAATGCTGATAACGATGATAATGATAGTAGTATTGACAATAATAATACTTTTGGGAAGAAATTCGTTCGTTTAAAGTCTACGGACAAATATGCCCACTTTGAACTTACTTTTAAATATTGAACTTACTTTTTATAGCCAAACCTAGGAAAGAAGTTCTCCTTCGCATATTAATCCCGATCGTAAGGAAACAAACCTTTTTATTAAACATCTTGGCAACATTTTTTTTCATTCTTTATTTAATTTTACCTTTTTTTTCTAGCACAGAGGTTTAAATATTCAGAACTTTAATTAAAGGCGGTAATGAAGACTTGGGTGTGGTAATGAGAAAGCCTTAGAGGAAACTAATTTATACTTCCTCAGCAAAAGACAAAAGCTTAAATAAATGTCTAGTGTGAGATAGAATTTATTATTGTTGTTATCTTTTTGAAGTGTGGGAGGAAGGGGAGGGAGGGTGGCAGGGGTGGAGCGAATTAGAGGTACTATGACAGAGTGCGAATTAAGGCTGAGGGTGGGATGGGGAAAGATAGATAGATAGATAGAGAGAGAGAGAGAGAGAGAGAGAGAGAGAGAGAGAGAGAGAGAGAGAGAGAGAGAGAGAGAGAGAGAGAGAGAGAGAGAGAGAGAGAGAGAGAGAGAGAGGCGAGAGGAGAGTAGGAGGAGGGGGGGTAAGGAGTTTCTGAAATGTGAATAGAGTAAAGAGGGAAAGAGAAGGGGAGAGAGAGAGAGAGAGAGAGAGAGAGAGAGAGAGAGAGAGAGAGAGAGAGAGAGAGAGAGAGAGAGAGAGAGAGAGAGAGAGGAAAGAGAGAGAGAGAGAGAGAGAGAGAGGGAGAGAGAGAGAGAGAGAGAGAGAGAGAGGAGAGAGAGAGAGAGAGAGAGAGAGAGAGAGGAGAGAGAGAGAGAGAGAGAGAGAGAGAGAGAGAGAGAGAGAGAGAGAGAGAGAGAGAGAGAGAGAGGGAGAGAGATAAAAAAACAAAACAAAACCAAAAGCAACAAATGCTCATTAATAAAATGATGCAAACAACAACAGAACAACGAGAATCGCATAGCATAGAACACCAACTAAAGAAAAAAGAAAAAGAAAGAAAAAAAAAAAAAAAACACTTAGGTAAAACCGACCTCTTTCTTATTAACCTGCACAGGTGTTCTCGACGCAGGCTATAAAGGAGCGTACAGACCTGTCTTAACCGTGACCGTGTAATATCGCTCTAATATTTTGCATAACGCTGATGGGAAGCAGGTCGGGCGAGAAAGGCAATTGATCGCTGCAGTTTATTCATTTTAGCGTGAAGGGATGATGGGAAGAGAGGGGGGGGAAATTGTCGTTGTTGTTTTGTCTATTTGTTTGGTGTGTTTGTCACGTTAGTTTTTTTGTGTATTTGTTTGCTGTGTTTGTGTTTCCTTGTTTTGTTCATTATTTATTTTGTATTCTGTTGATTTTTTTCTTTTCCGATTTGTTTATTAAGAAATTGTACAATTTTAGTAAAATAATCTAAAGACGTTTTGCAAATACTGAATTCCTTTAAGCCTGATCTTTTGTTCAGAATATCTGCTTAATAATATCATCTGATGAAATACTGAATGAATTTTGGTTTTGAACTAAGCCTGCTGTGTGATTCGCTTGTAATAAGATATTATTACAAGCGAATTATTCATTCATAATTTCCATTCGTAATGAAGACTGGCAAGGAATGTACCTTCTGCCAAACTCCCATCATTCAGACATTAAAGTACTCTGAATGAACACGGATTTATTTTCAAAAAATTCTTCTCACATCATTTCTAGCTTTAATCTTTAATCTAAACCACGTTCTTTTTGGCAACTGCTTTCGAACAAATTATATATCTTTTAATATATATATGTACACACACACACACACACACACACACACATACACGCACACAGACACACACACAGACACACACACACACACATACACACAAACACACACACACACACACACACACACACACACACACACACACACACACACACACACACACACACACACACACACACACACATATATATATATATATATATATATAT
>NW_028234409.1:38087852-38110352 GCF_977035675.1 Penaeus japonicus
TATATATATTATATATATATCATCAGGAATAGTATATATAGATTAGGAACAATTGAAAATGGACTGAACACGAATGTACGCATGTCACTGTTCACTTGTTACCGCGCGCGCTTTGTTTTTTAATGTTGACACAGTCTGTCTATCTCATTTGAAGAAATCAGCCAGGGTATAGTGTGTAAATGGTTCCCACCATACTTTTAATGAGGTATGTGTTTAGCGTGGCCTGGTCCTGATTGCAGGAAATGGACTTGAAAAGAGAGAAAAGAAAAACAAAACTTGGCGTAGTTTGTACTTTTAGTGAATTCAGGCGTGTGCCCATGTTCTTCGTGACTATTCGTTTGATATTTACGAAAGTGACCAGACATGTAACTGAGATGGGAGGGGTCATGTACATCTGAGATTGGATCAGCGAGGTGCTGAGGCTGATACTGTAAGTGTTATTGTCGTTGACAGGGCTGGAATGTCTTGACACTCCAATTTATCTCTTGATTTGTTATTTGTTCATCAGGTACAAGATTAGTTTGCTTAGTCGTGGTGGTAGACTGAAAATGTGAAAATGTGAAATTTGATCCTGGCTCTACAAGAGGATTTCATGGCTGCATCCTCACAATCAAGAAATGAATACATTGCATGGGATTTTAGTACCTGGGAATACACATGGGTGCTAGCACGTCTAGGTAACACAAAATGCCAACAGCATCTGGTGTTCCCAGGCGGTCACCCATCCAAGTACTGACCAGACCCAACGCTGCTTAACTTCGCTGATCGGACGAGAAGCGGTGCTTTCAACGTGGTATGACCGTTGGCATCTAAATACCTTCTTCAGCCCAATCTGCCTCTACGTGCACCATATCTTACCCCCTTTACCTCTCCTCTCTTCATGCAAATTCCATTGCCGTGCCATCTAATCACACCAGTGACATCTACTCTGCAATACATGCATCAGTCAACTGGAGGGAAACCAACTGGGGCCCATGTAGATTGTAGCCCCTGCGAGCCCTTCACCAATTTCCTCCGCCTGTGGAACTCTCTAAAGAATGCAGCTTGTTGCTTAACTAATAACACATTACATCACCATCGGCGACACCATCAGCGAACAGTTCAGGGATAAGGATGATCGGAAACAGAAAAGCTGCCAAGACAACTCCTGCTACAACGTCCTCATTACTATTGTCATCCTTAATATTAGCATTGCTATCGCCATTGTCACCGTTCTTTTACCCTCATTATCCCCAAGCATCACTTTCAGAGCTATTGCAAATCTAGCTCAATGTTTGGGAAGCAAGAATGATGTATTTACTGGCGTCACCGCTAAGAAAGCTCCAATCCGTTTTCCGTCTCTTCTTCTTCTCCCGCCCGCACGGCCAAGGTAAGGAAGTCTACTTTGCCTATGCCATTGATTGCGGGAAAAATGTGAGCAGGGGATTCGTTTGAATTCGCTGCTGCAAATGGAAAACCAGTGCATTCCATACACATTATGTAGCTTGCATAGGTAAGAAAATGCCAACAGCATCTGGTGTTCCCAGGCGGTCACCCATCCAAGTACTGACCAGACCCAACGCTGCTTAACTTCGCTGATCGGACGAGAAGCGGTGCTTTCAACGTGGTATGACCGTTGGCAAATATCAACTCTTTTCAGGCCAATCTTTCTCTACACTCACGGCATCTTGCCCCTCTACCTCTTTCTCTTCATGCAAATTCCATTGCCTTGCCACCCAATCACATCACATCACTGACTAAAAGTTACTCTGCAGCAATCACAACCTGCTACAGTCCTTTTCACCAACTTCCTCCTGCGTTACTCTAGAAAGAATGCCAATGCCGCCGAAAACACCTTACAACAAACACAAACACAAACACACACACACACACACACACACACACATCACATAAAGCCATACATCTCCAGACGCATTCACACATAGGCTACAACAGCCTCTTCTTATGGCTCACTTCCCAAGGGAAGTCTACTCTGTTACTACAGGTGACTGCAGTAAAAAGAGAAACATTCCCCAGATGATTCCTTTTCATCCCAAACAAAGCTGCTGCAAAGGGAAAAGAAAGTGCATTACATCTATATATATCATCAGGAATGATATATATAGATTAGGAACAATTGAAAATGGACTGAACACGAATGTACGCATGTCACTGTTCACTTGTTACCGCGCGCGCTTTGTTTTTTAATGTTGACACAGTCTGTCTATCTCATTTGAAGAAATCAGCCAGGGTATAGTGTGTGAATGGTTCCCACCATACTTTTAATGAGGTATGTGTTTAGCGTGGCCTGGTCCTGATTGCAGGAAATGGACTTGAGGAGAGAGAAAAGAAAATCAATACTTGGCGTAGTTTGTATTTTTAGTGAATTCAGGCGTCTAGGAGTTCTAGTCTCTGCCCATGTTCTTCGTGACTATTCGTTTGATATTTACGAAAGTGACCAGACATGTAACTGAGATGGGAGGGGTCATGTACATCTGAGATGGGATCAGCGAGGTGCTGAGGCTGATACTGTAAGTGTTATTGTCGTTCAGGGCTGGAATGTCTTGACACTCCAATTTATCTCTTGATTTGTTATTTGTTCAGGTACAAGATTAGTTTGCTTAGTCGTGGTGGTAGACTGAAAATGTGAAAATGTGAAAATTTGATCCTGGCTCTACAAGAGGATTTCATGGCTGCATCCTCACAATCAAGAAATGAATATATTGCATGGGATTTTAGTACCTGGGAATACACATGGGTGCTAGCACGTCTAGGTAACACAAAATGCCAACAGCATCTGGTGTTCCCAGGCGGTCACCCATCCAAGTACTGACCAGACCCAACGCTGCTTAACTTCGCTGATCGGACGAGAAGCGGTGCTTTCAACGTGGTATGACCGTTGGCATCTAAACACCTTCTTCAGCCCAATCTCCCTCTACGTGCACCATATCTTACCCCCTTTACCTCTCCTCTCTTCATGCAAATTCCATTGCCGTGCCATCTAATCACACCAGTGACATCTACTCTGCAATACATGCATCAGTCAACTGGAGGGAAACCAATTGGGGCCCATGTAGATTGTAGCCCCTGCGAGCCCTTCACCAATTTCCTCCGCCTGTGGAACTCTCTAAAGAATGCAGCTTGTTGCTTAACTAATAACACATTACATCACACCTGGGCTATATCACCAGTAACAACAGTTCAGGGATAAGGATGATCGGAAACAGAAAAGCTGTCAAGACAACTCCTGCTACAACGTCCTCATTACTATTGTCATCCTTAATATTAGCATTACTATCGCCATTGTCACCGTTCTTTTACCCTCATTATCCCCAAGCATCACTTTCAGAGCTATTGCAAATCTAGCTCAATGTTTGGGAAGCAAGAATGATGTATTTACTGGCGTCACCGCTAAGAAAGCTCCAATCCGTTTTCCGTCTCTTCTTCTTCTCCCGCCCGCACGGCCAAGGTAAGGAAGTCTACTTTGCCTATGCCATTGATTGCGGGAAAAATGTGAGCAGGGGATTCGTTTGAATTCGCTGCTGCAAATGGAAAACCAGTGCATTCCATACACATTATGTAGCTTGCATAGGTAAGAAAATGCCAACAGCATCTGGTGTTCCCAGGCGGTCACCCATCCAAGTACTGACCAGACCCAACGCTGCTTAACTTCGCTGATCGGACGAGAAGCGGTGCTTTCAACGTGGTATGACCGTTGGCAAAGATCCACCATTTTCAGGCCAATCTTTCTCTACACTCACGGCATCTTGCCCCTCTACCTCTTTCTCTTCATGCAAATTCCATTGCCTTGCCACCCAATCACATCACATCACTGACTAAAAGTTACTCTGCAGCAATCACAACCTGCTACAGTCCTTTTCACCAACTTCCTCCTGCGTTACTCTAGAAAGAATGCCAATGCCGCCGAAAACACCTTACAACAAACACAAACACAAACACACACACATCACATAAAGCCATACATCTCCAGACGCATTCACACATAGGCTACAACAGCCTCTTCTTATGCCTCACTTCCCAAGGGAAGTCTACTCTGTTACTACAGGTGACTGCAGTAAAAAGAGAAACATTCCCCAGATGATTCCTTTTCATCCCAAACAAAGCTGCTGCAAAGGGAAAAGAAAGTGCATTACATCTATATATATATATATATATATCATCAGGAATGATATATATAGATTAGGAACAATTGAAAATGGACTGAACACGAATGTACGCATGTCACTGTTCACTTGTTACCGCGCGCGCTTTGTTTTTTTTTTTTAATGTTGACACAGTCTATCTATCTCCTTTGACGAAATCAGCCAGGTTATAGTGTGCGAATGGCTCCCACCATACTTTTAATGAGGTATGTGCTTAGTGTGGCCTGGTCCTGATTGCAGGAAATGGACTTGAGGAGAGAAAAAAGAAAAACAAAACTTAGCGTAGTTTGTACTTTTAGTGAATTCAGGCGCCTAGGGAGTTTTAGTTTCTGTTCATGTTCTTCGTGACTATTCGTTTGATATTTACGAAAGTGACCAGACATGTAACTGAGATGGGAGGGGTCATGTACATCTGAGATGGGATCAGCGAGGTGCTGAGGCTGATACTGTAAGTGTTATTGTCGTTGAGGGACATTGACTGTTGGGCTGGAATGTCTTGACACTCCAATTTATCTCTTGATTTGTTATTTGTTCATCAGGTACAAGATTAGTTTGCTTAGTCGTGGTGGTAGACTGAAAATGTGAAAATTTGATCCTGGCTCTACAAGAGGATTTCATGGCTGCATCCTCACAATCAAGAAATGAATATATTGCATGGGATTTGAGTACCTGGGAATACACATGGGTGCTAGCACGTCTAGGTAACACAAAATGCCAACAGCATCTGGTGTTCCCAGGCGGTCACCCATCCAAGTACTGACCAGACCCAACGCTGCTTAACTTCGCTGATCGGACGAGAAGCGGTGCTTTCAACGTGGTATGACCGTTGGCATCGAAATACCTTCTTCAGCCCAACCTGCCTCTACGTGCACCATATCTTACCCCTTTACCTCTCCTCTCTTCATGCAAATTCCATTGCCGTGACATCTACTCTGCAATACATGCATCAGTCAACTGGAGGGAAACCAATTGGGGCCCATGTAGATTGTAGCCCCTGCGAGCCCTTCACCAATTTCCTCCGCCTGTGGAACTCTCTAAAGAATGCAGCTTGTTGCTTAACTAATAACACATTACATCACACCTGGGCTATATCACCATCAGCGACACCAGTTCAGGGATAAGGATGATCGGAAACAGAAAAGCTGCCAAGACAACGCCTGCTACAACGTCCTCATCCTTAATATTAGCATTGCTATCGCCATTGTCACCGTTCTTTTACCCTCATTATCCCCAAGCATCACGTCCAGAGCTATTGCAAATCTAGCTCAATGTTTGGGAAGCAAGAATGATGTATTTACTGGCGTCACCGCTAAGAAAGCTCCAATCCGTTTCCCGTCTCTTCTTCTTCTCCCGCCCGCACGGCCAAGGTAAGTAAGTCTACTTTGCCTATGCCATTGATTGCGGGAAAAATGTGAGCGGGGGATGCGTTTGAATTCGCTGCTGCAAATGGAAAACCAGTGCATTGCATACACATTATGTAGCTTGCATAGGTAAGAAAATGCCAACAGCATCTGGTGTTCCCAGGCGGTCACCCATCCAAGTACTGACCAGACCCAACGCTGCTTAACTTCGCTGATCGGACGAGAAGCGGTGCTTTCAACGTGGTATGACCGTTGGCAAAGATCCACTCTTTTCAGGCCAATCTTTCTCTACACTCACGGCATCTTGCCCCTCTACCTCTTTCTCTTCATGCAAATTCCATTGCCTTGCCACCCAATCACATCACATCACTGACCAAAAGTTACTCTGCAGCAATCACAACCTGCTACAGTCCTTTTCACCAACTTCCTCCTGCGTTACTCTAGAAAGAATGCCAATGCCGCCGAAAACACCTTACAACAAACACAAACACAAACACACACACACACACACACACACATCACATAAAGCCATACATCTCCAGACGCATTCACACATAGGCTACAACAGCCTCTTCTTATGCCTCACTTCCCAAGGGAAGTCTACTCTGTTACTACAGGTGACTGCAGTAAAAAGAGAAACATTCCCCAGATGATTCCTTTTCATCCCAAACAAAGCTGCTGCAAAGGGAAAAGAAAGTGCATTACATCTATATATATCATCAGGAATGGTATATATAGATTAGGAACAATTGAAAATGGACTGAACACGAATGTACGCATGTCACTGTTCACTTGTTACCGCGCGCGCTTTGTTTTTTGTTTTTTTTAATGTTGACACAGTGTGTCTATCTCATTTGAAGAAATCAGCCAGGGTATAGTGTGTGAATGGTTCCCACCATACTTTTAATGAGGTATGTGTTTAGCGTGGCCTGGTCCTGATTGCAGGAAATGGACTTGAGGAGAGAGAAAAGAAAAACAGAACTTGGCCTAGTTTGTACTTTTAGTGAATTCAGGCGTGTGCCCATGTTCTTCGTGACTATTCGTTTGATATTTACGAAAGTGACCAGACATGTAACTGAGATGGGAGGGGTCATGTACATCTGAGATGGGATCAGCGAGGTGCTGAGGCTGATACTGTAAGTGTTATTGTCGTTCAGGGCTGGAATGTCTTGACACTCCAATTTATCTCTTGATTTGTTATTTGTTCAGGTACAAGATTAGTTTGCTTAGTCGTGGTGGTAGACTGAAAATGTGAAAATGTGAAAATTTGATCCTGGCTCTACAAGAGGATTTCATGGCTGCATCCTCACAATCAAGAAATGAATATATTGCATGGGATTTTAGTACCTGGGAATACACATGGGTGCTAGCACGTCTAGGTAACACAAAATGCCAACAGCATCTGGTGTTCCCAGGCGGTCACCCATCCAAGTACTGACCAGACCCAACGCTGCTTAACTTCGCTGATCGGACGAGAAGCGGTGCTTTCAACGTGGTATGACCGTTGGCATCTAAATACCTTCTTCAGCCCAATCTGCCTCTACGTGCACCATATCTTACCCCCTTTACCTCTCCTCTTTTCATGCAAATTCCATTGCCGTGCCATCCAGTGACATCTACTCTGCAATACATGCATCAGTCAACTGGAGGGAAACCAACTGGGGCCCATGTAGATTGTAGCCCCTGCGAGCCCTTCACCAATTTCCTCCGCCTGTGGAACTCTCTAAAGAATGCAGCTTGTTGCTTAACTAATAACACATTACATCACCATCGGCGACACCAGTAACAACAGTTCAGGGATAAGGATGATCGGAAACAGAAAAGCTGCTGGCAAGACAACTCCTGCTACAACGTCCTCATCATCCTTAATATTAGCATTGCTATCGCCATTGTCACCGTTCTTTTACGCTCATTACACCAAAGCATCACTTTCAGAGCTATTGCCAATCTAGCTCAATGTTTGGGAAGCAAGAATGATGTATTTACTGGCGTCACCGCTAAGAAAGCTCCAATCCGTTTCCCGTCTCTTCTTCTTCTCCCGCCCGCACGGCCAAGGTAAGTAAGTCTACTTTGCCTATGCCATTGATTGCGGGAAAAATGTGAGCGGGGGATTCGTTTGAATTCGCTGCTGCAAATGGAAAAACCAGTGCATTGCATACACATTATGTAGCTTGCATAGGTAAGAAAATGCCAACAGCATCTGGTGTTCCCAGGCGGTCACCCATCCAAGTACTGACCAGACCCAACGCTGCTTAACTTCGCTGATCGGACGAGAAGCGGTGCTTTCAACGTGGTATGACCGTTGGCAAAGATCCACTCTTTTCAGGCCAATCTTTCTCTACACTCACGGCATCTTGCCCCTCTACCTCTTTCTCTTCATGCAAATTCCATTGCCTTGCCACCCAATCACATCACATCACTGACCAAAAGTTACTCTGCAGCAATCACAACGTGCTACAGTCCTTTTCACCAACTTCCTCCTGCGTTACTCTAGAAAGAATGAATGCCGCCGAAAACACCTTACAACAAACACAAACACAAACACACACACACACACACACATCACATAGAGCCATACATCTCCAGACGCATTCACACATAGGCTACAACAGCCTCTTCTTATGCCTCACTTCCCAAGGGAAGTCTGCTCTGTTACTACAGGTGACTGCAGTAAAAAGAGAAACATTCCCCAGATGATTCCTTTTCATCCCAAACAAAGCTGCTGCAAAGGGAAAAGAAAGTGCATTACATCTATATATATATATATATATATATATATATATATATATATATATATATCATCAGGAATGGTATATATAGATTAGGAACAATTGAAAATGGACTGAACACGAATGTACGCATGTCACTGTTCACTTGTTACCGCGCGCGCTTTGTTTTTTAATGTTGACACAGTGTGTCTATCTCATTTGAAGAAATCAGCCAGGGTATAGTGTGTGAATGGTTCCCACCATACTTTTAATGAGGTATGTGTTTAGCGTGGCCTGGTCCTGATTGCAGGAAATGGACTTGAGGAGAGAGAAAAGAAAAACAGAACTTGGCGTAGTTTGTACTTTTAGTGAATTCAGGCGTGTGCCCATGTTCTTCGTGACTATTCGTTTGATATTTACGAAAGTGACCAGACATGTAACTGAGATGGGAGGGGTCATGTACATCTGAGATTGGATCAGCGAGGTGCTGAGGCTGATACTGTAAGTGTTATTGTCGTTGAGGGACATTGACTGTTGGGCTGGAATGTCTTGACACTCCAATTTATCTCTTGATTTGTTATTTGTTCATCAGGTACAAGATTAGTTTGCTTAGTCGTGGTGGTAGACTGAAAATGTGAAAATTTGATCCTGGCTCTACAAGAGGATTTCATGGCTGCATCCTCACAATCAAGAAATGAATATGTTGCATGGGATTTTGAGTACCTGGGAATACACATGGGTGCTAGCACGTCTAGGTAAGACAAAATGCCAACAGCATCTGGTGTTCCCAGGCGGTCACCCATCCAAGTACTGACCAGACCCAACGCTGCTTAACTTCGCTGATCGGACGAGAAGCGGTGCTTTCAACGTGGTATGACCGTTGGCATCGAAATACCTTCTTCAGCCCAACCTGCCTCTACGTGCACCATATCTTACCCCTTTACCTCTCCTCTCTTCATGCAAATTCCATTGCCGTGACATCTACTCTGCAATACATGCATCAGTCAACTGGAGGGAAACCAATTGGGGCCCATGTAGATTGTAGCCCCTGCGAGCCCTTCACCAATTTCCTCCGCCTGTGGAACTCTCTAAAGAATGCAGCTTGTTGCTTAACTAATAACACATTACATCACACCTGGGCTATATCACCATCAGCGACACCAGTTCAGGGATAAGGATGATCGGAAACAGAAAAGCTGCCAAGACAACGCCTGCTACAACGTCCTCATCCTTAATATTAGCATTGCTATCGCCATTGTCACCGTCCTTTTACCCTCATTATCCCCAAGCATCACTTCCAGAGCTATTGCAAATCTAGCTCAATGTTTGGGAAGCAAGAATGATGTATTTACTGGCGTCACCGCTAAGAAAGCTCCTATCCGTTTTCCGTCTCTTCTTCTTCTCCCGCCCGCACGGCCAAGGTAAGTAAGTCCACTTTGCCTATGCCATTGATTGCGGGAAAAATGTGAGCGGGGGATTCGTTTGAATTCGCTGCTGCAAATGGAAAACCAGTGCATTGCATACACATTATGTAGCTTGCATAGGTAAGAAAATGCCAACAGCATCTGGTGTTCCCAGGCGGTCACCCATCCAAGTACTGACCAGACCCAACGCTGCTTAACTTCGCTGATCGGACGAGAAGCGGTGCTTTCAACGTGGTATGACCGTTGGCAAAGATCCACTCTTTTCAGGCCAATCTTTCTCTACACTCACGGCATCTTGCCCCTCTACCTCTTTCTCTTCATGCAAATTCCATTGCCTTGCCACCCAATCACATCACATCACTGACCAAAAGTTACTCTGCAGCAATCACAACGTGCTACAGTCCTTTTCACCAACTTCCTCCTGCGTTACTCTAGAAAGAATGCCGCCGAAAACACCTTACAACAAACACAAACACAAACACACACACACACACACACATCACATAGAGCCATACATCTCCAGACGCATTCACACATAGGCTACAACAGCCTCTTCTTATGCCTCACTTCCCAAGGGAAGTCTGCTCTGTTACTACAGGTGACTGCAGTAAAAAGAGAAACATTCCCCAGATGATTCCTTTTCATCCCAAACAAAGCTGCTGCAAAGGGAAAAGAAAGTGCATTACATCTATATATATATATATATATATATATATATATATATATATATATATATATCATCAGGAATGGTATATATAGATTAGGAACAATTGAAAATGGACTGAACACGAATGTACGCATGTCACTGTTCACTTGTTACCGCGCGCGCTTTGTTTTTTAATGTTGACACAGTGTGTCTATCTCATTTGAAGAAATCAGCCAGGGTATAGTGTGTGAATGGTTCCCACCATACTTTTAATGAGGTATGTGTTTAGCGTGGCCTGGTCCTGATTGCAGGAAATGGACTTGAGGAGAGAGAAAAGAAAAACAGAACTTGGCGTAGTTTGTACTTTTAGTGAATTCAGGCGTGTGCCCATGTTCTTCGTGACTATTCGTTTGATATTTACGAAAGTGACCAGACATGTAACTGAGATGGGAGGGGTCATGTACATCTGAGATTGGATCAGCGAGGTGCTGAGGCTGATACTGTAAGTGTTATTGTCGTTGAGGGACATTGACTGTTGGGCTGGAATGTCTTGACACTCCAATTTATCTCTTGATTTGTTATTTGTTCATCAGGTACAAGATTAGTTTGCTTAGTCGTGGTGGTAGACTGAAAATGTGAAAATTTGATCCTGGCTCTACAAGAGGATTTCATGGCTGCATCCTCACAATCAAGAAATGAATATGTTGCATGGGATTTTGAGTACCTGGGAATACACATGGGTGCTAGCACGTCTAGGTAAGACAAAATGCCAACAGCATCTGGTGTTCCCAGGCGGTCACCCATCCAAGTACTGACCAGACCCAACGCTGCTTAACTTCGCTGATCGGACGAGAAGCGGTGCTTTCAACGTGGTATGACCGTTGGCATCGAAATACCTTCTTCAGCCCAACCTGCCTCTACGTGCACCATATCTTACCCCTTTACCTCTCCTCTCTTCATGCAAATTCCATTGCCGTGACATCTACTCTGCAATACATGCATCAGTCAACTGGAGGGAAACCAATTGGGGCCCATGTAGATTGTAGCCCCTGCGAGCCCTTCACCAATTTCCTCCGCCTGTGGAACTCTCTAAAGAATGCAGCTTGTTGCTTAACTAATAACACATTACATCACACCTGGGCTATATCACCATCAGCGACACCAGTTCAGGGATAAGGATGATCGGAAACAGAAAAGCTGCCAAGACAACGCCTGCTACAACGTCCTCATCCTTAATATTAGCATTGCTATCGCCATTGTCACCGTCCTTTTACCCTCATTATCCCCAAGCATCACTTCCAGAGCTATTGCAAATCTAGCTCAATGTTTGGGAAGCAAGAATGATGTATTTACTGGCGTCACCGCTAAGAAAGCTCCTATCCGTTTTCCGTCTCTTCTTCTTCTCCCGCCCGCACGGCCAAGGTAAGTAAGTCCACTTTGCCTATGCCATTGATTGCGGGAAAAATGTGAGCGGGGGATTCGTTTGAATTCGCTGCTGCAAATGGAAAACCAGTGCATTGCATACACATTATGTAGCTTGCATAGGTAAGAAAATGCCAACAGCATCTGGTGTTCCCAGGCGGTCACCCATCCAAGTACTGACCAGACCCAACGCTGCTTAACTTCGCTGATCGGACGAGAAGCGGTGCTTTCAACGTGGTATGACCGTTGGCAAAGATCCACTCTTTTCAGGCCAATCTTTCTCTACACTCACGGCATCTTGCCCCTCTACCTCTTTCTCTTCATGCAAATTCCATTGCCTTGCCACCCAATCACATCACATCACTGACCAAAAGTTACTCTGCAGCAATCACAACGTGCTACAGTCCTTTTCACCAACTTCCTCCTGCGTTACTCTAGAAAGAATGCCGCCGAAAACACCTTACAACAAACACAAACACACACACACACACACACATCACATAGAGCCATACATCTCCAGACGCATTCACACATAGGCTACAACAGCCTCTTCTTATGCCTCACTTCCCAAGGGAAGTCTGCTCTGTTACTACAGGTGACTGCAGTAAAAAGAGAAACATTCCCCAGATGATTCCTTTTCATCCCAAACAAAGCTGCTGCAAAGGGAAAAGAAAGTGCATTACATCTATATATATATATATATATATATATATATATATATATATATATATATATATCATCAGGAATGGTATATATAGATTAGGAACAATTGAAAATGGACTGAACACGAATGTACGCATGTCACTGTTCACTTGTTACCGCGCGCGCTTTGTTTTTTAATGTTGACACAGTGTGTCTATCTCATTTGAAGAAATCAGCCAGGGTATAGTGTGTGAATGGTTCCCACCATACTTTTAATGAGGTATGTGTTTAGCGTGGCCTGGTCCTGATTGCAGGAAATGGACTTGAGGAGAGAGAAAAGAAAAACAGAACTTGGCGTAGTTTGTACTTTTAGTGAATTCAGGCGTGTGCCCATGTTCTTCGTGACTATTCGTTTGATATTTACGAAAGTGACCAGACATGTAACTGAGATGGGAGGGGTCATGTACATCTGAGATTGGATCAGCGAGGTGCTGAGGCTGATACTGTAAGTGTTATTGTCGTTGAGGGACATTGACTGTTGGGCTGGAATGTCTTGACACTCCAATTTATCTCTTGATTTGTTATTTGTTCATCAGGTACAAGATTAGTTTGCTTAGTCGTGGTGGTAGACTGAAAATGTGAAAATTTGATCCTGGCTCTACAAGAGGATTTCATGGCTGCATCCTCACAATCAAGAAATGAATATGTTGCATGGGATTTTGAGTACCTGGGAATACACAGTGATGCTAGCACGTCTAGGTAAGACAAAATGCCAACAGCATCTGGTGTTCCCAGGCGGTCACCCATCCAAGTACTGACCAGACCCAACGCTGCTTAACTTCGCTGATCGGACGAGAAGCGGTGCTTTCAACGTGGTATGACCGTTGGCATCGAAATACCTTCTTCAGCCCAACCTGCCTCTACGTGCACCATATCTTACCCCTTTACCTCTCCTCTCTTCATGCAAATTCCATTGCCGTGACATCTACTCTGCAATACATGCATCAGTCAACTGGAGGGAAACCAATTGGGGCCCATGTAGATTGTAGCCCCTGCGAGCCCTTCACCAATTTCCTCCGCCTGTGGAACTCTCTAAAGAATGCAGCTTGTTGCTTAACTAATAACACATTACATCACACCTGGGCTATATCACCATCAGCGACACCAGTTCAGGGATAAGGATGATCGGAAACAGAAAAGCTGCCAAGACAACGCCTGCTACAACGTCCTCATCCTTAATATTAGCATTGCTATCGCCATTGTCACCGTCCTTTTACCCTCATTATCCCCAAGCATCACTTCCAGAGCTATTGCAAATCTAGCTCAATGTTTGGGAAGCAAGAATGATGTATTTACTGGCGTCACCGCTAAGAAAGCTCCTATCCGTTTTCCGTCTCTTCTTCTTCTCCCGCCCGCACAGCCAAGGTAAGTAAGTCCACTTTGCCTATGCCATTGATTGCGGGAAAAATGTGAGCGGGGGATTCGTTTGAATTCGCTGCTGCAAATGGAAAACCAGTGCATTGCATACACATTATGTAGCTTGCATAGGTAAGAAAATGCCAACAGCATCTGGTGTTCCCAGGCGGTCACCCATCCAAGTACTGACCAGACCCAACGCTGCTTAACTTCGCTGATCGGACGAGAAGCGGTGCTTTCAACGTGGTATGACCGTTGGCAAAGATCCACTCTTTTCAGGCCAATCTTTCTCTACACTCACGGCATCTTGCCCCTCTACCTCTTTCTCTTCATGCAAATTCCATTGCCTTGCCACCCAATCACATCACATCACTGACCAAAAGTTACTCTGCAGCAATCACAACGTGCTACAGTCCTTTTCACCAACTTCCTCCTGCGTTACTCTAGAAAGAATGCCGCCGAAAACACCTTACAACAAACACAAACACAAACACACACACACACACACACATCACATAGAGCCATACATCTCCAGACGCATTCACACATAGGCTACAACAGCCTCTTCTTATGCCTCACTTCCCAAGGGAAGTCTGCTCTGTTACTACAGGTGACTGCAGTAAAAAGAGAAACATTCCCCAGATGATTCCTTTTCATCCCAAACAAAGCTGCTGCAAAGGGAAAAGAAAGTGCATTACATCTATATATATATATATATATATATATATATATATATATCATCAGGAATGGTATATATAGATTAGGAACAATTGAAAATGGACTGAACACGAATGTACGCATGTCACTGTTCACTTGTTACCGCGCGCGCTTTGTTTTTTAATGTTGACACAGTGTGTCTATCTCATTTGAAGAAATCAGCCAGGGTATAGTGTGTGAATGGTTCCCACCATACTTTTAATGAGGTATGTGTTTAGCGTGGCCTGGTCCTGATTGCAGGAAATGGACTTGAGGAGAGAGAAAAGAAAAACAGAACTTGGCGTAGTTTGTACTTTTAGTGAATTCAGGCGTGTGCCCATGTTCTTCGTGACTATTCGTTTGATATTTACGAAAGTGACCAGACATGTAACTGAGATGGGAGGGGTCATGTACATCTGAGATTGGATCAGCGAGGTGCTGAGGCTGATACTGTAAGTGTTATTGTCGTTGAGGGACATTGACTGTTGGGCTGGAATGTCTTGACACTCCAATTTATCTCTTGATTTGTTATTTGTTCATCAGGTACAAGATTAGTTTGCTTAGTCGTGGTGGTAGACTGAAAATGTGAAAATTTGATCCTGGCTCTACAAGAGGATTTCATGGCTGCATCCTCACAATCAAGAAATGAATATGTTGCATGGGATTTTGAGTACCTGGGAATACACATGGGTGCTAGCACGTCTAGGTAAGACAAAATGCCAACAGCATCTGGTGTTCCCAGGCGGTCACCCATCCAAGTACTGACCAGACCCAACGCTGCTTAACTTCGCTGATCGGACGAGAAGCGGTGCTTTCAACGTGGTATGACCGTTGGCATCGAAATACCTTCTTCAGCCCAACCTGCCTCTACGTGCACCATATCTTACCCCTTTACCTCTCCTCTCTTCATGCAAATTCCATTGCCGTGACATCTACTCTGCAATACATGCATCAGTCAACTGGAGGGAAACCAATTGGGGCCCATGTAGATTGTAGCCCCTGCGAGCCCTTCACCAATTTCCTCCGCCTGTGGAACTCTCTAAAGAATGCAGCTTGTTGCTTAACTAATAACACATTACATCACACCTGGGCTATATCACCATCAGCGACACCAGTTCAGGGATAAGGATGATCGGAAACAGAAAAGCTGCCAAGACAACGCCTGCTACAACGTCCTCATCCTTAATATTAGCATTGCTATCGCCATTGTCACCGTCCTTTTACCCTCATTATCCCCAAGCATCACTTCCAGAGCTATTGCAAATCTAGCTCAATGTTTGGGAAGCAAGAATGATGTATTTACTGGCGTCACCGCTAAGAAAGCTCCTATCCGTTTTCCGTCTCTTCTTCTTCTCCCGCCCGCACGGCCAAGGTAAGTAAGTCCACTTTGCCTATGCCATTGATTGCGGGAAAAATGTGAGCGGGGGATTCGTTTGAATTCGCTGCTGCAAATGGAAAACCAGTGCATTGCATACACATTATGTAGCTTGCATAGGTAAGAAAATGCCAACAGCATCTGGTGTTCCCAGGCGGTCACCCATCCAAGTACTGACCAGACCCAACGCTGCTTAACTTCGCTGATCGGACGAGAAGCGGTGCTTTCAACGTGGTATGACCGTTGGCAAAGATCCACTCTTTTCAGGCCAATCTTTCTCTACACTCACGGCATCTTGCCCCTCTACCTCTTTCTCTTCATGCAAATTCCATTGCCTTGCCACCCAATCACATCACATCACTGACCAAAAGTTACTCTGCAGCAATCACAACGTGCTACAGTCCTTTTCACCAACTTCCTCCTGCGTTACTCTAGAAAGAATGCCGCCGAAAACACCTTACAACAAACACAAACACAAACACACACACACACACACACATCACATAGAGCCATACATCTCCAGACGCATTCACACATAGGCTACAACAGCCTCTTCTTATGCCTCACTTCCCAAGGGAAGTCTGCTCTGTTACTACAGGTGACTGCAGTAAAAAGAGAAACATTCCCCAGATGATTCCTTTTCATCCCAAACAAAGCTGCTGCAAAGGGAAAAGAAAGTGCATTACATCTATATATATATATATATATATATATATATATATATATATATATATCATCAGGAATGGTATATATAGATTAGGAACAATTGAAAATGGACTGAACACGAATGTACGCATGTCACTGTTCACTTGTTACCGCGCGCGCTTTGTTTTTTAATGTTGACACAGTGTGTCTATCTCATTTGAAGAAATCAGCCAGGGTATAGTGTGTGAATGGTTCCCACCATACTTTTAATGAGGTATGTGTTTAGCGTGGCCTGGTCCTGATTGCAGGAAATGGACTTGAGGAGAGAGAAAAGAAAAACAGAACTTGGCGTAGTTTGTACTTTTAGTGAATTCAGGCGTGTGCCCATGTTCTTCGTGACTATTCGTTTGATATTTACGAAAGTGACCAGACATGTAACTGAGATGGGAGGGGTCATGTACATCTGAGATTGGATCAGCGAGGTGCTGAGGCTGATACTGTAAGTGTTATTGTCGTTGAGGGACATTGACTGTTGGGCTGGAATGTCTTGACACTCCAATTTATCTCTTGATTTGTTATTTGTTCATCAGGTACAAGATTAGTTTGCTTAGTCGTGGTGGTAGACTGAAAATGTGAAAATTTGATCCTGGCTCTACAAGAGGATTTCATGGCTGCATCCTCACAATCAAGAAATGAATATGTTGCATGGGATTTTGAGTACCTGGGAATACACATGGGTGCTAGCACGTCTAGGTAAGACAAAATGCCAACAGCATCTGGTGTTCCCAGGCGGTCACCCATCCAAGTACTGACCAGACCCAACGCTGCTTAACTTCGCTGATCGGACGAGAAGCGGTGCTTTCA
This sequence comes from Penaeus japonicus, assembly GCF_977035675.1. Classification (NCBI taxonomy): domain Eukaryota; kingdom Metazoa; phylum Arthropoda; class Malacostraca; order Decapoda; family Penaeidae; genus Penaeus; species Penaeus japonicus. Next base: position 38,105,194 of record NW_028234409.1, read on the forward strand.
ACGTGGTATGACCGTTGGCATCGAAATACCTTCTTCAGCCCAACCTGCCTCTACGTGCACCATATCTTACCCCTTTACCTCTCCTCTCTTCATGCAAATTCCATTGCCGTGACATCTACTCTGCAATACATGCATCAGTCAACTGGAGGGAAACCAATTGGGGCCCATGTAGATTGTAGCCCCTGCGAGCCCTTCACCAATTTCCTCCGCCTGTGGAACTCTCTAAAGAATGCAGCTTGTTGCTTAACTAATAACACATTACATCACACCTGGGCTATATCACCATCAGCGACACCAGTTCAGGGATAAGGATGATCGGAAACAGAAAAGCTGCCAAGACAACGCCTGCTACAACGTCCTCATCCTTAATATTAGCATTGCTATCGCCATTGTCACCGTCCTTTTACCCTCATTATCCCCAAGCATCACTTCCAGAGCTATTGCAAATCTAGCTCAATGTTTGGGAAGCAAGAATGATGTATTTACTGGCGTCACCGCTAAGAAAGCTCCTATCCGTTTTCCGTCTCTTCTTCTTCTCCCGCCCGCACGGCCAAGGTAAGTAAGTCCACTTTGCCTATGCCATTGATTGCGGGAAAAATGTGAGCGGGGGATTCGTTTGAATTCGCTGCTGCAAATGGAAAACCAGTGCATTGCATACACATTATGTAGCTTGCATAGGTAAGAAAATGCCAACAGTATCTGGTGTTCCCAGGCGGTCACCCATCCAAGTACTGACCAGACCCAACGCTGCTTAACTTCGCTGATCGGACGAGAAGCGGTGCTTTCAACGTGGTATGACCGTTGGCAAAGATCCACTCTTTTCAGGCCAATCTTTCTCTACACTCACGGCATCTTGCCCCTCTACCTCTTTCTCTTCATGCAAATTCCATTGCCTTGCCACCCAATCACATCACATCACTGACCAAAAGTTACTCTGCAGCAATCACAACGTGCTACAGTCCTTTTCACCAACTTCCTCCTGCGTTACTCTAGAAAGAATGCCGCCGAAAACACCTTACAACAAACACAAACACAAACACACACACACACACACACATCACATAGAGCCATACATCTCCAGACGCATTCACACATAGGCTACAACAGCCTCTTCTTATGCCTCACTTCCCAAGGGAAGTCTGCTCTGTTACTACAGGTGACTGCAGTAAAAAGAGAAACATTCCCCAGATGATTCCTTTTCATCCCAAACAAAGCTGCTGCAAAGGGAAAAGAAAGTGCATTACATCTATATATATATATATATATATATATATATATATCATCAGGAATGGTATATATAGATTAGGAACAATTGAAAATGGACTGAACACGAATGTACGCATGTCACTGTTCACTTGTTACCGCGCGCGCTTTGTTTTTTAATGTTGACACAGTGTGTCTATCTCATTTGAAGAAATCAGCCAGGGTATAGTGTGTGAATGGTTCCCACCATACTTTTAATGAGGTATGTGTTTAGCGTGGCCTGGTCCTGATTGCAGGAAATGGACTTGAGGAGAGAGAAAAGAAAAACAGAACTTGGCGTAGTTTGTACTTTTAGTGAATTCAGGCGTGTGCCCATGTTCTTCGTGACTATTCGTTTGATATTTACGAAAGTGACCAGACATGTAACTGAGATGGGAGGGGTCATGTACATCTGAGATTGGATCAGCGAGGTGCTGAGGCTGATACTGTAAGTGTTATTGTCGTTGAGGGACATTGACTGTTGGGCTGGAATGTCTTGACACTCCAATTTATCTCTTGATTTGTTATTTGTTCATCAGGTACAAGATTAGTTTGCTTAGTCGTGGTGGTAGACTGAAAATGTGAAAATTTGATCCTGGCTCTACAAGAGGATTTCATGGCTGCATCCTCACAATCAAGAAATGAATATGTTGCATGGGATTTTGAGTACCTGGGAATACACATGGGTGCTAGCACGTCTAGGTAAGACAAAATGCCAACAGCATCTGGTGTTCCCAGGCGGTCACCCATCCAAGTACTGACCAGACCCAACGCTGCTTAACTTCGCTGATCGGACGAGAAGCGGTGCTTTCAACGTGGTATGACCGTTGGCATCGAAATACCTTCTTCAGCCCAACCTGCCTCTACGTGCACCATATCTTACCCCTTTACCTCTCCTCTCTTCATGCAAATTCCATTGCCGTGACATCTACTCTGCAATACATGCATCAGTCAACTGGAGGGAAACCAATTGGGGCCCATGTAGATTGTAGCCCCTGCGAGCCCTTCACCAATTTCCTCCGCCTGTGGAACTCTCTAAAGAATGCAGCTTGTTGCTTAACTAATAACACATTACATCACACCTGGGCTATATCACCATCAGCGACACCAGTTCAGGGATAAGGATGATCGGAAACAGAAAAGCTGCCAAGACAACGCCTGCTACAACGTCCTCATCCTTAATATTAGCATTGCTATCGCCATTGTCACCGTCCTTTTACCCTCATTATCCCCAAGCATCACTTCCAGAGCTATTGCAAATCTAGCTCAATGTTTGGGAAGCAAGAATGATGTATTTACTGGCGTCACCGCTAAGAAAGCTCCTATCCGTTTTCCGTCTCTTCTTCTTCTCCCGCCCGCACGGCCAAGGTAAGTAAGTCCACTTTGCCTATGCCATTGATTGCGGGAAAAATGTGAGCGGGGGATTCGTTTGAATTCGCTGCTGCAAATGGAAAACCAGTGCATTGCATACACATTATGTAGCTTGCATAGGTAAGAAAATGCCAACAGCATCTGGTGTTCCCAGGCGGTCACCCATCCAAGTACTGACCAGACCCAACGCTGCTTAACTTCGCTGATCGGACGAGAAGCGGTGCTTTCAACGTGGTATGACCGTTGGCAAAGATCCACTCTTTTCAGGCCAATCTTTCTCTACACTCACGGCATCTTGCCCCTCTACCTCTTTCTCTTCATGCAAATTCCATTGCCTTGCCACCCAATCACATCACATCACTGACCAAAAGTTACTAACTTCGCTGATCGGAGGAGAGAGAGAGAGAGAGAGAGAGAGAGAGAGAGAGAGAGAGAGAGAGAGAGAGAGAGAGAGAGAGAGAGAGAGAGAGAGAGAGAGAGAGGATCCTGGCAATACCAAATGCTGTTGGCAATTTCTTATAGATAAATACAGAAAATAGTTGTTTTTTTCATTGCTAGTAATTACAGCAGTGAATGGAAATGGATCTTTATACATTAGGATCATATATCTTGTTGATTTCTGAAAATGGGCTTTACAATGAGGCTTTAGGCGAGTGAAAATAATGATAGTTGGAAAGATGATAATAATGCTACGCCATTGGGTCTTTGTCTCTGTGTAATCATGTATCAACAGGATAGCATGATGCAAGAGTCGGGGCGTGAGGAGCGGAGGAACAAAGACAGGATAGACACAGTCTGGTGCTCCTGCTGTGGAGACCTTGCGAGTGCCCTCCTGACCTGAGATACCTTGTGTTGTACTGTTATAAGTCTGTAATGTGTAGTGTAATGTGTTGGTTCACCCTTTGTGCCCATAGTATAGTGTACTTGTGAAGAACTAGTGTTAATAAAGGATAGTTATGTTATTAGGTGTTTCCTTTGTGCCCTGCCTGGCCTCATGGTGCTTCCCCTCGTGGTGTTCTGGGACGTTGTGGTGTTAAAAAGGCGCCTCTTGGAGCTGTTCTGTGTTCACGACCTTGTGGTTAGTACGCCGTCTGCCTAGCCTGCCTGGTGTTGGTGGCAGATAGGTGAGGCGGTCGGTGTAACAATAATAAATGAATTGTACTACTGCAATAGTAATCTTGGTAAGTTCATGGTTAAGCCATAATGTTAGTGGTATTTCTGTTTCTGATTAGTATATTAACTGGCTTTTCCTTGATTGAGTGGATGCTATGTACTTGAGATGTATGTGCACTGTTACACAAGTTTTAAGTCTTGGAAAATCTTCAATATGATATAGATTTCCAAAAATAAAGAGAGAAGTGAAGAGAGAGATACAATTATTGCTATTGGTGTTATAGCAGTGAATGGAATTGAATCCCCAGAGTTCGGGATCATATTACATCTTGTCGATTTTTGAAAATGGACTTCACAATGAGCTTTGGGAGAGGGAAATAATGATAGTAGGAAATATATTTATAAATGAATAGGAATACTTCAGTAGTAATCTTGGTAATGATCAAGGAGCTCTATAAAGTCTAGGTTCAACACCTTGCATTATTGGTAAAATGTTAGAGCTGGAAAACAATTATGGTACAAAGAGATATTTTTCATGTATATGAGTTTCATGACGACTGACGCCATAGTAGCTGTTCGGTTACAGTGATTAATGGATGCAGATGTCGCTGATGTGACTGGATGGCAAAGAAGAAGAGTGCAGCAAAAGTAAATAATGGAAGGGAACATGATCGAGTGTAGATAGAGCTTGTCTTAAAGTTGTTAGATGTGACCATTTATGCCAAAGGTCATACCACGTTGAAAACACCGTTTCTTGTACGATTAGCAACGTTGGTGGTCAGTACTTGTATGGGTGACCGCCTGGGAACACCAGATGCTAATGCCATTTTCTTTATATATATATATATATATATATACATACATATATACATACATAAACACACACACACACACACACACATATATATATATACATACACATACACACATAATAGGTTATTTACAACTTTCAGCCACATTTTTTTATGAATAGGCAGCGCATTCAATACAGTTCCAATCATTGTTAGAGGTTACAACAGTGAATGGAATTGGATCCCAAAACAACGGGATCATATTTTATCTTGCTGATTTCTGAAAAAGGACTTCACAATAAGGCTTTGGAAGTGAAATAATGACAGTCGAAAAGATGGTAAAGATAAATTAACTACTATGGTAATGATCAAGGAGCTCTGTAAGGTACCAGTCACAAGCCATAATCTTGGTAGTATGTCTGCTTCTGATTAGTACATTATTGTTTTTTCCATGTTTGAGTGGATAAAATGTACTTGGGATATATGTGCACTTTTCCAATAAGTTCTTGTTACACAGTTTTAAAGTCTTGGTTCAGCACCTTGCATTGTAAAAAGTCAGAGCTGGAAAACAATTATAGTGCAAAGATATGTTTTTCATGTATTGAAATTTCATGAACAGCGAGGGCATAGTAGTAGGTCGAT
>NW_028234409.1:38122852-38140352 GCF_977035675.1 Penaeus japonicus
GAGGACCAGTGAGGAGAGGGAGAAGGCAGTTGAGGTAGCCATGACGGCAATGACTCAGACCATCGCTGCCCTGAAGGAAAAGGACATGAGGCCTAAGGCCACAACTCCCACTCCAACTCAGGGCGAGGCCTGTCTCCCCAACAAACCTGCGGCCAAGACCACACTGGCAGAGCCTGCGCCCAAACCCCAAAGGGTGAGGAAGCCACGGCCACCCAAAAGGAAGGCCAAGGCGACCAGGAATACTCCAGCTCCCAGGAGACCCAGCCCTTCCAGTAGCTCAACCTGTCCTGATGACAGTGACAAGTCAAGTGAGGAATTCACGCTCAGTGAGGAACTCACCAAGGAGTTGTCAGACTCCGAAATGTCCGACGATATCCACACTGGGGCGTCGGACACAGAGACTGAATACCTCGATGTCAATGACATAGTGAACGCAGACAAGCACTATGGCCACTAACCTAAGCATACTGCAGTGGAACATCAACAGCTTCTCCCTTAGGGCCGCCCTCCTCCATGCGATCGTGCGATCTCGGAACATTGATGTTGTCATGCTCCAAGAGACTCTAACAGGGGAATCTGTACGCTTCTCGGGATATCATCCCTTTGTGCTACCGAGTACGCAAGGTACCAGAGGCCTGATTACCCTTGTGAAGTCGACTATCCCCTGCTCCCTGATTGCTGATCCTGGGCAGTGTGGAAAGGTGTCGAATCCCTTGCTGTTGAGATCCATTTGGCCGGGGGTCCTCTCAAGCTGTACAATGCATACAGCAGGCCAAACTGTAAGGGCTTAGATATAAGTGAAGCCTGTGCTGCTGCAGCACATGAGCTAATTCTCATAGGGGGGGATTTTAATGCCCACCATCCCATCCTGGCTCCCACTCAGAGACGTGATGTGGCAGGCTGCCATATAGCCGAGGTGCTAGAGTCATGCCCAGAGATTGATCTTCTCAACAGCCAGGAGCCTACGCACGTTGGTCCTTGACCTCACCTTTGTCACGGCGGCTCTGGTCAAGAGAATTAGTTGGTCTGTGGACAACACTGCCACGAGCAATCATTATGGGATAATCACCATTTTGGACGCTGGCCCGGCACCCATGCCCAAGCACAATCCTCGATGGAAGGTGGAAGGAGCCAACTGGAAAGCCTTCTAGGAGGCTCTGGCCAAGTGCCTCAGAACCAGTGACTCCTCACTTAATGATAATGTGGATATACTTGAGGCCAGACTAGTAAATGCCATAGACAAGGAAGCCTCAGAAGCCGGGTGTTTCAAGGACGCCTGGTATTACAATGATGAGATTAAGGAGGTCAACCACAGAATCAATATGTGCAGAAGACACTTTCGCAGACAGAGAACTCCTGAGAACCACGCTCTTCTGAGAGAGGCTCTCAGGGATGCTCAGGAAACTGCTAATAGGTTAAGGCAGGAAAAGTGGCTGGAGTGGTGTGAGTCCTTTGGCCACTAAACCTCCCTTTCAGAACTGTGGAACCGTATCAGACGGGCCACGAATCGCTCAGCCCCCAAAAAGACCCACCATGACCCGTGGTCAGAGGCGGAGAGACTGGCACTCGAGTTCTCTGCTAGAACAAGTAGCGTCGGTCTACCAGCAGAGCTGAGGGCATGCCAAGAAGAACTGCTCCCAGGCAGGTATGCCCTCATCAGAGAAAAGGCGGTCGAGCCTGATGATACAGATGTCATGTTCTCTCTGAGGAAATTACGGCGGACATACAAGACCAGTTCCCGGTCAGCCCTGGGTTGCGATGGGATCTCCCACCCCATCATTTCCCACCTAGGACATGAAGGCAAGCTTGCACTTTTGCATCTCATCAACAAGTCCTGGGAAACTTCCTCGCTGCCACAATGCTGGAAGAAGGCTGATATAATTCCCGTCCCCAACCCAAAAAAAAACGGGACGGTACCGCCCCATCTCCCTGCTCAGCTGTCTGGGAAAGACAGCAGAGAAAATGGTACTGAATCGGCTCCAATGGAAGCTGGGACCTCCACATGAACACCTACACGGGTTCACAAGGGGCAAGAGCACTACCCACAACATGGCCACCTTACTGAGCACTGTCAGCAACAGCAGCGCTGTCATTGTCCAAGATCTAGAGCTTGAGTGGGTACATGTCTACCAATACTTGGGGGTATGGATTGATAAGAACCTCACCTTCCGCTCTGAGATTAAACATCTCTTAGACCGGACCAAAGCAAGGCTCTCTGTCATGAAAGCTCTGTCAGGGCGGTGCTATGGGGCTGGGCACCATGTACTAAGATCCTTCTATGTGCACGCTGTCCGTCCCATTGTGGACTACGCCTCCGTCGCCCTGATCACGGTCAAGCCTGGACTCAGGAAAAGGATCGACATCATACAAAACGAAGCCGCCAGGATTATTCTGGGTGCCCCTGGGTGGGCTAAGGTTACTAACCTCCACTTGGAGGCCAAACTCTTTCCCCTGGACACCCGGATAGATCAGATGGCGGCCCAGTTCCTTGCCAATGTCCTACAGTCCCCACTGGACTCGCAGCTAAGACAGAGAGTGCAGCGTCAGCTTGCACAGAACCAAGAGCTCTTTGCTAACAACACCTGGCTGTCTCACACAACCAGAGTGCTGAAACGGTTTAAGCTCAAAGAGACATTACTGATTAAGGGCATGGACCTCCCCCACCCTGACTATGTCACAGCCCCGCCGTGGGCACGATCCTTGATAGAGTTTTCTGTCATGAGTCTATCAAGAAGAAAGACACAGTACTCACCGCCTCTATTGAAGGCTGAGGCGGAGAGGAACATTACAGCAATCACGCCACTGAATAGTAAAACCTACTTCACGGATGGTTCTGTAGACCCTATCACCCGCACTGCAGGTGCCGGTTTTGCAGCAAGGGGCATAGAGAAAGCTATGCGGGTATCTGACAATGCCTCCACGCTTGAGGCAGAGGCAGTAGCTATTATGGGAGCCCTAGCCCATGCAGCCCAGATGGACGGGCATGTTGTCATACACACAGATTCTAGGGCCGCCATTGACAGCCTGCAACAAAGCAGGTCTCCTGATAATATTTACCTGGTAACCACGATTCTCACCATTGCTCAGAGAATCCTGGACCAGGGAAGACACATCATCATCAACTGGATCCCAAGCCGTGTTGGTATTGAAGAGAACGACGTAGCTGACAGGTTAGCGAAGAAAGGCAGGAAGAAACCCTTGAATGATCTTGTGGTGCATCCTAGCCGGGAACTGCTAAGGCGTAAAACGATGGTTGCAGGGCAGGTCGGTGCCCTGCAGTGACATAGAGAGGAAGCGAGAACCTTCCTCTCGGCCAGCTGGTATTCAGACGCCACAGGCTATGAGTTGCTGATAATCTCTCCTAGAATATCAAGGTGTGCTGAAGTCAGTCTGCACAGAGTGAGAATAGGCTACGCTTCTGCGTGGCAAATCGTTCCCACTAATGGGCAAGATGAGTGACGCTGTGAGCATTGTGGCGCGCTGGACGCCAAGTTAGAGCACTACCTGATGGAATGCGAGCACACTCGCTTCCTCAGGCAGGGCCCAGAGACGACAGCCGCCAGGCTGGTTAGACGGCTATGCCTGTCACTTGCCCCTGGCAACTGGAGCGCCTACAGGCAATCCGACCACCACGGTAAGAGTTCAGTTATGATGATAAGATGAGTCGGCACTTATAGCTAATAGAGACCAGGCTACCCCATCCACACAACCCGGGTGAAGCGACGTCTTCGCAAATCTCTCAACGATGATGATCAGATAAGTTTAGATAAGATGAGTCAGCACTCATAGCTGACAGTGGCATATAGCCCGGGCAAAGCGACGACTTCGCAAATCTGTCTGAACTGAACTGATCCTAAACAAAACTCTGATTCCTTAGTTGGTGCTGGTGAACAGAACCAGGCTTCCATTAGGGTAGGGGAGGTAGGAATATGTCTAAAAAAATTATATATTCTCTTAGCTACTGGGATTAGGTTTTTACAATAGTTAAGGGATTGGCAGTCCTCAGTACAAAGGGCTTTGGTCCAGGGTTTGGACTTGATCTGAAATCCTCATACGATTGATTAAATTTGAAAATCAATTCCTGTAAAATGTAAACTTCTTTCACATCAAGAAGATCCTTGATGGTGAAGTGGAAGGAGGGTTTGATTTCGTCTGAAAATTGTGAAATGATAACCTACTTGTGAAGAGAGATTACTGTGTCCAAGAGTTCCTTAGAGTGGCCCTCAGGAATGAGGACACGCCTCCATCCAAGAAAAAAACGATGGACAATGCATTTCCACCCTCCATAAAATGTAATCCACACAACAATCATTATAAAACAGAACTATCGAAGACTTAAATCATAAATAAATTCCCTCGGATTTCTAGCCTTGTCCTATGCTCTCAATAATATAGTTCTCCAAGAAAGACATTTGCACAATCAAGAGTCTGATGAGTTGTATCGCTTAGGAAAAATAATTTACGTAAAAAGACTAAGAGGGAATGGGTGGAGGCTTCGTTGCCATGTACGTCCATCAGAACCACCCTTTCACTGAAGTGACAATTAGTTCTATTTTGGAATGTGTCACATTCATAGTAAAATTCAATATCACTTATCTGACTACATATTCAGTTTAATGTCCACCTGATGATATGGTAATTTATGTGTTAGAAAGTTTCTTATGCAATATCAAGAAAAGAATTGTTAACGGTAAGCTATTATATTTTCTAAACTCATAAATTTACTAGTTGATGAGCAGTGCAGGTTCTGAAAGGGATATCAAATTCATGAGGCACTTACCAAATGGCATTTTTCTATTTCAGTATTTTTAGATTTTTTATTTTTAAAAAGAACCTATGACATGACATGGTGCTATGTCAAGTCAAATCAATTTCTGACAATGTTACCTACTTGGACATTTTTGTTCCACAAGAAAGTGTCTTGTCCCCAACTTTATTTCTATATTTGATAAAAGACATTTTACCATCTCAGAATCTTAAATATCCCCCCTATGTTAATAATTGTGTATAATGATATTCCAGCAGTAATGCAGGATCCAACAGGCACCAGATAAGATTCATAACTAGGGTAACTAGAGTAATGGTGTGTTTTTTACTCCTGGGAGGAAGCCCCAAATCAGGCCAACTCTAAATAATCAACCCAAAACCTATTCAAAATTCTGCAATATTAGCCAGTGAAAGAATAAATGTCAAAGAGCACTTAATTTATCGAAGTGCATGTCTGGACACAAAGCGGAAGCTGATAGAAGTCTTTGGTAATATTTATTTGGTAATAAGATCTAAAATATATTATAGATTAAATGTACTCATATCGAGCGTCTTGAGGTGGAATCAGGAGTACCTCCCCTCCATCTTAAATGTGGCCAGTTAGTACTGATGTATGCCACCAATATAACCAGAGAACCAAGTAACCAGCCAGAGAACCAAGTTACTGTCATTTGCACCCAGAGGTACTTAGCGTTTGGCCCCTTTCCATTAACTCCACGACCTCATTGAAAAAGTCGGTATAGATCTATCTACCATCTGGTTCATTCAAGTATTTCACAGTGGGAAATCCCAATTGTTCCTATTGTCATTAAATATCCTTCTTTTTTCATATATATACACTGACAGCTCGAAGACAGAGTAATGTGTAGGAGCGGGTGTATGTTTGACTAAATGACATTTGAGATTCGGTCTACCAAATCATACATCTATTAATCATGCTGAACTTTTTCCATAAACAACATTTAGAATTTGCTCTATTGATGACCCACAACAGGATAGTTATTTTTTCAGCCTCTTTCATTTCACTTGAAGACTTCAAGTGATCTCAAGTGTTAGAAGGGATGAGATGGTGCATAAGAGAGGGTGAGAGAAAGAGCAAATGAGAGAGAGAAAGAACAAGGGAAATAGAGATAAAAAAAAATGCAGGAAAAGGAGAGAGAAAGACCGATGATAGAAAAAAGAGCAATTGAGCTCGCACGTGAGTGAAAGAGAGAAAGAAATAGCAAGAAATTAGGCACGAGTAAGAGAGAAAGAGTGAGTGAAGATAGAGAAAGATTGAGCGCAGAGTGAATGAGCAAACATGCACAAAAGAGAGTAAAAGTGAGAGCTTATGAGAGAGAAAGAGTAAAAGCACATGCGTGTGAGAAGAGAGATAGGAGTATCTTATATGATGTCAATATAATATGCTTGCATCTTTACATACTTGTATAGCAGAGCTGAGAAAGAGCTGTGGTGTATTGGCCAAAACTGGATCAGGTGGGCCCCCAGAGGCTGCTGCTTTTCTGAGGTCTCCATCCTTACCTCTAAGATACACACGCACACCACGGTGTCCTCTAGAACAGGTCTGGTGTAGTATTCTTACCACCTGGAAAAAAATATTTTATGAAATCGTTTAAAAAGTATTTTGGATGCAACCTCCACATCCTGAGGAGATGACATTCAAGCTATGGCACTGTCCTACAGAAACAAAATGCATGCACATTGTAACCTAATGGCAGCTCTCAATGTATTTAGAAACGAGGTTAGAACATGTTCAGCCAATGCATGCTTGCAAAGAGGACAGGTAGTCAACAGACAGCTTGGCCTGGCAGCATGAGTCTTGAACTCTTGCAAATAAGAGCATTTGGAAAGGAGTATCTCCGTACATTTGCAGAAGGGCTAAGATATGTGCCTTCAAGACCCAGATATTGCCAGTTTTGCTATATGGTAGCAAAAGCTGGGCCCTATCCTGTAAATTTTGAAAAGGGTTTTTGCATGGGATCATGACATACAGTTGACAGGACCACGTGAACCAATCAATGAGATTGGCATAGGAACTGTTTCTTACACAATCTAGAACTCCCATATCTTGGTTTGATTCCCAGAGAATGATTCCAATCACCAGAGTTGGAGTGGAGCAGTCCCTTGTAATGAAAATCAGGGTTTGGATGGATAATTTGAATTAGATAAATGAAATGAAAAACAATCAGGAACAGCTGATCAGAGGCTGATTTTGTCTGCCAGGAAAAAGATTAAAAGTCTGTGCAGCAACTAATTTGGGATTATGTAGCACAGAGGACAGAAGAAATGACAGACAACAGACACAGCAAAATTGAAGTGGATGGGGTCTTTAATACCTGTCACCAGAAAGTATCTATATAAAATGTTAATATTCATGTGTAAATATTCATTGGAATGTGTGTTGAACTTGTCTCAAACAGTCTATGTCTCTCTCTCTCTCTCTCTCTCTCACCTCACTCATAAGGTAGACCGCATGTTTCAACACATTTTGCTTCCCAAAGAAATCACTGTGAATCTTCTCTTCATTTGGTATGATGCTGTTTTAATATGGAATAACTAAATTCCCTGTTCTCTTCAAGTAACTGCATCCTTCTATAAATCAAGGGAGGACTTACAGACTGGTGGAGCAGTCGGGCTTGCAATCTTTCAGTTAGTCTGTAAGGGTCCTGGTATGACAGAATGCTCTAACAAGCATGAATGGAAAAGAATGAACTGAAGGAAATGAATGGCTCTAGATGAAGAGTAGTGGGACTTAGTTCACAGTGAAATATTGATACTAAATGAGGAAGAAATGAGAATAAGCTATGCATCTCACAACCAATGCTCTCCTATAAGATCGTCTAACATACCTAGTATAAGGATCGGTGAAAGGTTGTCAAGTTATTCTCCATTATTCCACTTCTTCAATGAAATGGATGTCCTCAAAGAGCTCCTTGGCTAGGAAAGCTAGCAGAGATAAACACACTCCCATCTGTTTCAGATGACTAAGAATGGCCCCATGAGTCCTACATGCAAATGCAAATAGATTGACATGAGGAACCACACACAAATAAAGAAAAAGTCGGGATCCAATGACTACTTTAGCAATGCCTGGCGAGACGGGGCAACTGCATGCTGATTCTTGACACCATGAGATGTGAAACCGTTATCTACAGATAGCAATTCTCTATCATTATGAAGACTGGCTTGGATATGCGCATTGGAACCCAATTGGCACCATGCTGTTCTGGTCTGAGGTGGCCCAGATTGGATGCTTATAAAGTAGACCCAAAACCTCATAGAGATCCTGGATAGTGATGTGTCAGGCTCCATAAAGCTCAACCAGCACTGCTCACTCTGACAGAGAGGGCTGAGATTACAGCAGTGGCTGACTAATCAACCAAAACTTCCAGATGTTGTGACAAAGACTCATGCATCTGGACAACGTAAGAGCACTGGTGTTTTGTTTATTTGCAAGTTAATTTTGTTATCATTCTCATGCTACTGTGTTATGAAGAGTGTGATCAAATGTTTTTGTACACCCAATGTGATTCAAGTAGGCTTCAATCTAACCAAAGCCAGCCAATTAGTGCATGCACATGCTACCATACAGTATAACATGACAAGTTGATTAGTTGCTAAATCTTTAATGAATCAAGACCTTAATAAATGCAATATATAATAATCAGGATGGAAAGCACCATAGTAACACATTAAATTTTGCTGACTGGGTTAATGAACCCACACTATCATATCTGTAAACATGTGGGTGACAGATAATGGCTTTTATTCACCTTGTCCTCTCCCCACAAACCTCTCTCCTCCCTCCACTCTCTCACTAACAGTATATATATATATATATATATATATATATATATATATATTATATATATATATATATATATATATATAATATATATATATATGTATGTATATGTATAATGTATATAAATATATATATATATATATATATATATATATATATATATATATATATATAAATATATAATATATATATAAATATATATATATAAATATATATTTATATATATTATATATTTATATATATATATATATATATATATATATATATATATATATATATATATTATATATATATATGACTACATGCATATATATATATTTATGTTTTTTTTTTTTTTTTTTTTTTTTTTTTGCTGCTGCTGCTGCTGCTGCTGCTGCTGCCACCTCCCACTACCTTGAAAATTAGCATACAATATCAAAACACCAAAAGCTGTGCCCTGGCATCTGTCAATCACTTTTCTACAGACATGTTCAGGCCACAGGGATGAAGCCTACGGTTTTGGGGTTAAAGAAGATATCTAGAATGAAACAAACACATTTCCTCTCACCTTCTGCTTTCCGGGCCAGGACGATATCTGGAGACGAGCTATTAAAAAATCCACCAGATGATGCCTGTGACCTTGAGATTGATGGCTCAGCTCTACAGCAAAGTTAAGAAACAATACAAAAATTAATTGGAGCCAAATTATATGAACTCTGCTTGATTCAGCAACCAACAACCATACTGTACCTAGGTGAGTAGCAACTCTTCGAAGATTACCAAACTTGTTCATTATGTGAAAACTAAATATTTGGCGTAAAAAAGGATACTGATGATATCTTCAAAAAGGTAACCAGGTGTTGGAGTATCGTTGTCTATAGTTGCCTTGTTCAGCAATGGATACTGAAAAATATAAAACTTGTTAAAAACTAAATATCATAATTTCTATATATAACACATAAAAGCCGTTCCTACATCTTAATCAAGACTGCTATAGCAATATCCCTATTTACGTAATGTAGACTGGGCAAAAGACATGCAAACAAGTTTAGAAAGCAATTACATAAATAGATGACGGAAATCGAAGGGGGGCTTATTACTTTCCAACCATTTTTTTTATGAATGAAATGAGACGAGTCCCATCTTCATTGGTCAAAATTTCGACCTAAACGAAGACAGAAAGACACCTTCCTCTTCCCCTTGAACTTTTCTCATAAAAGTAAGGATAAGGATAAGCCAGATTTGCGGAGCAGATGCTTCGCCGGGCTTGTATGCACTGAGGCGAGCCCGCCTGTGTCAGCGCGTGTGCTGACTCGTGAGAGAATGTGCCAACGAGTGTCGACTCGATCTGAGCTTGGTCCTTACCCAACGCAGTGCCCAGCTACGTCAGTAACCGCCAGGTGACAATGGAAACTCACGAGTTTGGACGGGACTCGATCTGCCGACCACGGGGATGTGGTCGACACGAATATGGCTAATTACTTTCCTAACGATATTTTGGAGAGCTTTACCATGAGTATAAGGATGATATTTTGGAATTAGAAAGTAAAGACGTGATGACTACTATATTTCTGAATAAAATGAGACCAGTCCTTTCACCCTTAACAATATGGTACAGAATAAAAATAAGAGATGGAGAAGACGAATTTCTTTTCACGTGTTCACATGAATTTCCCTTTTTCACTTTATCTACCGCACTTTTTCTTTTTTAACCCGTTGAATACGGATGAAGCGATGTGTCAATAGTAAAATATAATTCCGAGGTCCGAATGACGTGAATATGCCGACGCCGGAAAATCTGTCTTATACATATCACTGTTTTCTACGATTGTTTTCTACGATTGTTTTTTACGATTCTACTAATAGTATATTATTTTCAGTAATAGATGATGGAAATTAGCATTACAATTACTATAATCACCATAATATAAGTTTGGCTTAATATCCGAAACACAGAAGGTGCTCTCTCCTGGCACCAGAAGGTATAAAAGCTTTGAATGACACCCATACACGTTCTCTACCAAGCACTAACTTCAGAAAATGACGATACACAAGATGTCGATCTGCGACTTTAAAGTGCCAGCAGTGCAAGATGTATAAGCAGAATGAAAAGTGAACCATACTACGTGCAATGTTCCCCTGTGCCAGTAAGGCTGGTTTGTGCTGTGGCACTTGCAGATATAAACACAGGTCGCCTTCCTGTTCTCAATCTCATTCATTCGTTTGGGATAGTTATTTCTTTCGCATTTGTTTATGAAAGTGAAAAAAGTTCGAAAAAAAAATGCAATTTGTCCTCCCATAAAACCATAACCCTTCTGTCAGAGTTGTGGGACATTGTAGTGATATAGTGTATTATAGCATGTATGCTATAAGTATGATAATAAATTTCTGTTGTATGATACTTTATGTATACCTCGTTGCATCTGGCAACAAACTAGCCGGCTGGTTAGCTCATTGGTAGCGTGTCGACTTCACATCCCCGTGGTCGGCAGATCGAGTCCCGTCCAAGCTCGTGAGCTTCCGCTGTCACCTGGTGATTACCGACGTAGCTGGGCACTGCGTTGGGTAAGGACCAAGCTCAGATCGAGTCAACACTCGTTGGCACATTCTCTCACGAGTCAGCACACGCTGACACAAGCGGGCTCGCGTCACTGCATACAAGCCCGGCGTAGCATATGCTCCGCAAATCTGGCTTATCCTAATGGCAACAACCTCAGAGAGGAGCGAGCCTGCCAGGCCACGAGGAGAACAGACCCAGAATGTATTATTTTATTTTGCTGTATTTACACCTCCAATGAACCTACTTTTTTACCTTGGTGTTTAATTCTCCCACAAGTTTAGAGGATTCACCAGAGAGCATAACATGGCGCAGTGACGAAAAGGAGAGTGTACAGCGAAGAAAGGACGATTGATTCACCTCCATTTCTCTCCTGCATGGCCACCCCAGCTCTGACTCCACGAGGAAGTGTGATATTTCAGTGTGCGTAGTGTTAGTGCATTGTCGTGCATAAGTAATTTCGTGCAGTGAAGTGATCAGTTTCATTTGGCAGGGTATTTTGAGGCTTCATAAGGAAATTTATCGGGTTAACATCGTGTTTTGGAGAGCGCAGTAAATTTAAGGCGCTGTCACACTAGCCTATTTTCCGTCGTTTTATTGCGTCAATTTTCAAAAATTGTCAATTTTTCGAGGCGCGCAGTCACACTAGGAGCCATCGGCTTAGTAATGCGATACTCGCATCGCATTTGTAAACAATGGCGCCGAACAAGCGATAGTGCGCGGTTATGCTAGACTTTAGCCGTTTTAGCAGATGCTGAGCGTAACAAGAAAAAGCAATAAAATATTCTAATTCAAGTATTCTTCTGAAGGGCCTGTATCCATTCACAGTCCATTGTTTTTTCAAAACTGGAGGAAAAATAGCGCGCTCTGCGGCTGACGGATGTAAACAATGAAGTCCAGCACTTAAAACAAATTTTATCTAATGAAATAAAATTTAGATTTCCATATTCCTCTTTGTCAATTTTAAGCTATAAATATGAAAAGTAAATTTCATTATATTTGAATATTATTAATGATTTAAAACAAATACGAACATTTAAAAATATAGTTCTTGATTTGATTATGCTTGGCCAATAGGACGACGGGAATGTTTCACGCGGAAACTCGGAATATCGTCTGACTAAAAAGATGCCAATTCGCTCAAAAATTGACAATTTTTCAGAAAATTGGCGGAAAAATGCTAGTGTGACAGCGCCTTAAGGAGGCCCCGCAACCACTGACTCTCGCTTCCCGTTTTCTTTGCTTCCTCAGCCCCGCTCTGCCCGCCAGCTGATGCACGCACGTATGCACACACTGACTACCCGTGCTCCACACACGATTGCTCACTTCGAGGTGTTGCCACTTCCCCCTACGTCCCCCCCTCCGTGTGGATACAATCCACAGGGTATTAGTAAACAATTAGCTATTCACTGATCACAGATGGGTGTAAAGGCTTAGAATAAGAAGACCAATACAAGCACGCCTGAAACACACACACCCATCACAGAAGATGAAGCAGGCACCCAGCATCCTACACCCGAGGATTATCCTTCGTCCTCGTCGTGCATCTGCATCCATTGGTGACCAGGCGCCCATGGATATGGCTACAACCCTGCAACTTATGTTGCAAAGGGATCAAGAGAGGGAAGAAGCATGCAGGAAGGAGGAAGAAGCACACAGGAAGGAGGAAGAGGCACTCAGACAGGAGGAAGTAGCTCATTTCCAGGAGTTGTTACGCCACCTTGCACCTCAGTCCCTTGCTTCTTGGATGCTTCAGCAAAGCCGTCTGGCAACCTGAATACCATGTCAAATGCCTCAGGAACCCCGTTGACTCCAAAGGCAAATGCTTTGCCTGCTGATGCGACTCCTCAGCAGTTTCGTGAATGGAGACAGGACTGATCAGACTCTGCCATGATGGTGGATCTACAAAGTCTGCCACTGCCTAAGCAACTGATCCAACTTTGGATGTTTCTGATGCCAGATATGAGACGTGTGTTGGAACACAAGTTGGAAGTGTCTCCTGATTCCTCAATTACTGTAGAGGATGTTTTAAACAAACTACAGTCCCATGTCAAGTGCACCAGCAACGAAGTGTTACGATGGAAATCATTCTCCGGATGCAAGCAGGCAGAAGGTGAGACCTTTGATGACTTCTGGATACGTTTGAAGATACTATCCCAGGAGATAGACCTTTGCAAAGCTTGGAATCCAGTCTGCATTGACGAATGGATTAAACATGGTATATTGATGGGCTTTCGTGATGCTGAGTTGACACAAAAGCTCATTGGATTGGACCAATCTGCCACATTCCAGGATGTCTTGAATGCGTGTAGGGCACACGAATCTTCAAAGAATGCTTCTTCCTCACTTAAGGATACAAGTTCTGTTTGTGCCGTGTCACAGTAAGAAGATAGCTCACCAGAGGAAAACAGGAAAGACACTTGCATCCCGTCATACTTCTGAGAAGTCCTGTGAACATTGTAGTCGCTATCACGACCAGAAGCCCTGTCCAGCGTTGACATCGACATGTCATACTTGCAACATTAAAGGCCATTGGGCTGGTGCCATGAAGTGTCCAACCAGAAATGCCAAGTGCAAGGATTATAATTTACAGGGACACTATGATAAGTGTTGCCCCAAGAAGAAGGTAAAGAAGTTAAAACCAAAGAAAGACCCAAGGAAAGACCAAAACCTAAATGTCATCAGTTCAGTCTCCTTCAACATCGTGTATTAGGAGCATTTCTGCTACAGTGCGATCCAGGCCTCATCCCTCACCTAAAATCTGTATCTCTGTCACACGAGATAACTCATCAGGTCACACTGATATTATACCTGATACAGGTGCGGATACTACAGTCATTGGGCTACAGCATCTCAGTACCCTTGGCCTGACTGAGCAAGGCTTGGAACCGCCCTCTGTTACAATGTACTACAATGCTGATGGATCACGTATGCCACCAGCAGTTGGTTCTTTCATTGGAAGCATTACATATGGCAATAAGACGACTGATTGCTGGATCAATGTCCAACTTTGCTGACAACCCCTTTGCTGTCATGGGTTGAGTGTAGAGACTTGGGTATCAATCCGGATTATTTCCCTAAACAAATCCCAGACAAGCAACCCACCAACAGGGTACAGGTTTCAGGAAGAGGCACGAAGGCCCCAGCATCCACACCAGTCCAGCTGTTGTCATTACTTTTTAACAAATCTACGTCACCATATGCTGCAAAAAAGTAGAATATGCTGACGAATTGGTGCGAAAGGAGGACCTAAAGTCAGGGCCACTTAAGAAATTGTCGGGCCCTCCTATGAGGATCCACCTGAGGTAAGATGCCCAATCTTATGCAATACATACCTCTCGGTTAATTACTCTTGCTTTTCAAGAAGCAGTGAAAACAGAGCTTGAGTCAATGGTCAGCCAGGGTATCATCACGCAAGTAGATGATGAACAACAGCTTGATGTCACCCACTTGTTGCAGTCGCTAAGGTCAATGGTGGTGTTCGCATCACCACTGACCTCTCCAGGCTGAATTCACAAGTTTCCCGCCCAGCCCACCCTTCACCAACACCATTTGCAGCAATTAGGAGTGTCAACCCCAAGTCCCAGTTTCTTACCCTATGGTTGTTTCCGGAATTGTCGTGGTCCAATGGGTTTCTCAGCGACAGGAGATGCATTCTGTCTACGAGAGGATAAGGCTCTTCAGAGAGTGACCAATTGTATCAAGGTTGTAGATGATATCCTCCAACATTATGAGGACTATCTTACCCATCTTCAACATGTTGACAAGATGTTGTCTAGGTGCAGACAACATGGTATCACCTTGAACGCTGACAAGTTTGTATTGGCCACACCAGAAACAACATTTTGTGGTTACAGGCTCTCCAAGGATGGCATTGCAGCCGACCCTGAGAAAGTCCATGCTACTGCAGAGTTCCCTACACCTGCTAACCTCACAGATCTTCGTGCATTTATGGGTCTGGTTAATCAGTTGGCCGAGTTTACACCAGATATCTCTGCCACAGCAGTGCCCCTTCGTCCGTTGATGAGCCCAAGAAGAACTTTTGTCTGGTAAGCTGATCATACCAAAGTGTTTGAAGAAGTCAAGCTAGCCCTATCACGTCCGCCCATTCTTTCGACATTTGACCCAGCCCTTCCCACCATCTTACAAACTGATGCATCTAGGCTGTATGGTCTTGGTTATGCATTGCTTCAAAACCACGGTGGTGGTAGACTCAAACTCATGCAGTGTGGCTTCCGTTTCTTGACTTATATGAAGACACATTATGCCACCATAAGAGTTGGAGTTACAAGCTGTAGTCTGGGCTATGTCCAAATGCAAGTTTTATCTCATAGGCCTCCAGCATTTTAGTTTAGTGATAGACCACAGACCGTTGGTCCCCATATTAAACCACTATTCACTGGACGCAATTGAGAATCTCCGTCTGCAGCGGCTGAAGATGAAGATTTCCCCATATATCTTCACAGCTACATGGTGCGCGGGTAAGACACTTTGCATCCCTGATGCCCTGTCCTGCTTACCTGTCAATCGCCCCACGTCAGATGATGAATCCATTTACAATGAAACCTGCATTTCTGTTAGTGGTGTGACCCTATGAGCAGTGAAAACTATTGCAGTACCCTGTGTCAATGAATAAGAGGATCTACACTTGGAAGATTTATGAAAAACAGCTTCTGAGGAAACCACATACAGAGAGCTACTCCATCATTTTAGACCAGGGTTCCCCAATGACCGCTATGACCTGCAAAACAGTCTGCTTTCATATTGGAAGATTCGAGATGACCTTTACTGTAATGGCAACTTAGTGTTATATGGTTATCCCTACAGCCCTATGTCGTCGTATCCTGACATGACAGCCATTGTGGTTTTGAGGCCACAAAACGACATGCCAGGCAAACTGTTTATTGGCCAGGCATTGATGCTGACATCCTCAACACTATTCGTGCTTGTGAACCATACCAGATTCTCCAGCCCAGCCAACAACAGGAATCATTAGCATCGGATGACTACCCAAATAGGTAATTTTTTTCAGTGTCGGCAGATTTCTTTTCTGTAGCTAGAAAACACTTTTAAGTGTACATTGACTGCTTCTCTAACTGGCCAGTGGTAATTCAATGTGGTACTGACATTACAGCTAGGGCCACTATTCGTTTTTTCAGGCATCTGTTCCGCGACCTAGGCATACCTCAATTCACCAGTCAAGAATTTGCAGCTTTCCTTGAGCGATGGGGGAGTGCGCCACATCATGTCCACACCCCATTACACACAATCAAATAATCATGCTGAGGCAGCTGTGAAGAAGGTGAAAGACTTAATCCTGAAAATGGCTCTGACTGGGAATATTGACAACGAAGCCTTTGACAGAGGTCTCTTAGAGTTACGTAATACCCCTAACTTCACTGGACGTTCTTCTGCACAAATCCTCTTTGGACATTCACTCCACTTTTGTGTACCAGCTCATGCAAAATCCTTCACTAAGGAATGGCAGTCTAGAGCTGAGAGTTGTGATCGCCGTGCCAATGAACGTGCCAAGGATGTTGAGACCCGATACAACAAACAAGCCAGAGCTCTTCCTACGCTGAAGATTGGAACTCAAGTCCGGATCCAGGACCCTACCTCAAAGCATTGGGACAAAGTAGGTATCATCATTGGAGTTGGTAAATCCCATGACTATCACATCAAGATGCCAAGTGGTCGTATCTTGTGGCAAAATTGTCATTTCCTGTGTCCAGTATGTTTCCCACCTAGTGAACCACCTAATGCAGATGACTTTGGCACCCTATCTAAACCTCCAGATCCTCGTCATTCTGAACGTATCAAGAAGATGTCCGTTTAAGACTCATGCTAGTGAACGTGAAGGGGAGAGGGAGATGTGGGACATTATAATGATAAAGTGTATTATAGCATGTATGCTATATGTATGAGAATAATATTTCAGTTGTATGATACTTTATGTATACCTCATGCATCTGGTAATAACCTCAGAGAGTATCGAGCCTGCCAGGCCACGAGAACAGACTCAGAATGTCTTTATTTTATTTTGCTGTATTTACACCTCCAAAGAACCTACTTTAGTTTTAGCTCGGTGTTTAATTCTCCTACAAGCTTAGAGGATTCACCAGAGAGCATAACAAGAGCATGTGTATAGAGCACAATGGGCTGATATAGATTCTATGCTGCAATTTC
Source organism: Penaeus japonicus (assembly GCF_977035675.1). Classification (NCBI taxonomy): domain Eukaryota; kingdom Metazoa; phylum Arthropoda; class Malacostraca; order Decapoda; family Penaeidae; genus Penaeus; species Penaeus japonicus. Next base: position 38,140,147 of record NW_028234409.1, read on the forward strand.
AGTAGATTATAATGTTGAGAAAGCCTGTCAGATGGAATATGTAGGTCTCATAAAAAAGTACAGCACTAAAAATGACTCTAGTATCATAAAAAGTGAATGCGAGAATGTAAAGCACTGATATTGGAGATCATGTGACCTAGAACATTGTCTATATTTTTTACTTAATTCAATGCTATATCACTGGCAGTCTGTTTTGACCTGACGTA
>NW_028234409.1:38157852-38165352 GCF_977035675.1 Penaeus japonicus
TTTTTGTTACCCAATCTTCCCCATTGTAATCATATATTTTTGTATAGGTCTTCAAGAGGAAGTGAAGCCAAAGAAGACATTCTCCCTCTCAGCTGAGGCTCCAGAATTTGTGCCAAGGACCTTTGTACAACCCCAGCCTCAAGCCCCAAAGATCCAGATGCCAGTGACACCACAAAATATTCCTCATCAGGTAAATAGTCATACTTTCATCTACCTACACAGATAGAAGTTACAAGATGGATTAGGTGCTGATATTTCCTTCCTTAACTATAGTTAGATATGAAAGTTTCAAAAGTACAAAGTTCTAGAAAATTGAATAACAACGTGTAGTTTTAACCAATTTGAAGTTTGTATTTGAGATTTGAAAGGTGGTAAAATTCCATCAATTCTTTGGATCAGTTTTTAAAGGTATCACCTCTTTTTTTTCCTCAAAGATAACAAAATATTTATAAAATCCATCATACTTCTATAAGCATTCATTGAAATTAAAATTTTTGAATTACTGATTTTCTTTTATATTACCAGAGTTATCCATAACACAAAGAAGATACTAAACAAAACGAAAAATAATAACATTTAATATTTTTCATATTGCAGTTATTTTCTGAATTGTAATTTTAGATGCACCAGCTATATCATTGCCAATTTTCTATTACCATTCAGGTCTCGAATCCAGTTGTACCACAGCCCCAGATTCAGTATATGTGTCACCCAGTTGTCCTGCAGGTCAACAACGTAGTTGTACAGCTCACCCTTAAACCAAACAGGTAAAATATGTGTATGTTTGTGACATGCATTTGCAATCATATATATGTGATAAAGTTTTTATATTTTTTTGTTTTGTGTATGCATTCACATGCCATATGATAGAATTGTACATTTGACGTGATAACAGGATTGAGTTGGAGCTGTCATCTTATATTTCTTGTTTTCTTTGAACTATCTATATAATGCATTATATGTATCAAATTATTATTTTGCAGATTTGATCAAGTAGCTCGTCAGCTTACAACAATACTTAGCTGGCAAGTTCAAGATGCATTTCTCATGAAAGAAGTTATAACAGTTATATTTGAACAGGTAAGCTTATTTTTCCATGAGTCTCAGCCGAAATTCTTACCATTTTTTGTGCACTTCATTTTTCACCTTGACTCTTAACCCACTCGCGCCAGTTGACTTGCTATCACGTTCAGTGGTTTTTGGGTCAGACGCCAGCAATGAGGTATTTGGTCAAGGCCGGCGCTTGGGGTGAGCGGGCATACAGCGCTGGCTTGCAGCTAATGCGCCCGAGAATCCCGAGGTGTTAGGCTTATGCGTCGAAAACTCTGGCATTCAAACCATTTAGAACCGGAATAGCCCTGGCGTGAATGGGTTAACCCATTCACGCCGGTTGACGTGATAGCACGTATTGTGGTTTTCGCGTCAGACGCCCTGGACGCGCTATGAGGGGAAGCCGCGCGCTCGGGTAGAGCGAGCGGGCTGCGCCCGAGAATCTCGAGGCGTTAGGCTTATGCGTTCGAGAACCCCGGTATTGCGACCGCGCAAAGCCGGAACTGCCCCGGCGTGAATGGGTTAAACCACTCACAACTGGGTATATAATTACCTAATTCTCCCCCATATAATGTGCAGGCGCATTATATGGGGGAGCATTCACATACGGTGAAGGTCATGGCAATATAGTGCGCAGGCGCAGCTACCCAACAACAGATTTCTCAAGGCATGTTGCCGCATAATTTTCACCTGCTCTATTCTAAGGAGTGACAAAAAGAGGTTTCAATTTTTAAACATTTTTTTACAAAAAAATCTGTATATACAAATGCAACTACAATATGTACAATTGTACATACAAACGTAAAACCTGTAATTACGGTGAAGGTCATGACATGATAGAGCATCATCTGTTGTGTGAGAAGTATTCCAATTGTGTGATATGATATCATTTGTCATGAATGAGTTAAACTCCTATATATCTGCCTCCTTATATATAACTGTACTATTATCTCTTAACCCAATACCGCCGGCTGCTGTCCACAGACGGCAATTATGTAATATGCATAGCGCCGGTTGCTGGCATGCCCCCTCAATCGTATAATTGACTTAGGCCTATGCGTTCGAGAGCCCCGGCATTGCAGCCATGCAAAGATGGAACAGTGCCGCCAGAATAAGCAAAATGGGTTTCAACTCACTTCCAAAACCTAGATGGCACCACTTTCTTCTAGCACCAACAGGAGAGAGAGCCTTGAATGGCACCCATCTACGGTCTCTAGCAAGCACTATCTCTATAGAGGGATGGCACATCGCAAGTTGCCGACCTCTTGCTCTAAAGTACCGCAGATGAAAGATGTGCAGGCAGAACGAGAGGAGGAAGGTGACTTACACCATGCCCAATGCCTACAATGTGCCCCTGTGCCACCAGGGATGCCTTTTATTGTGGCACTCACTGTCAAAAGCACAAGTTTCCTTCCTCATCCTCTTCATTTTGGATGGTTATAAGTTTTGTGTTTGTTCGTGACAGCACAGAAATACGAAAAAATAAAGTTGCTTTTTGCCCCCCCCCCCCCCCTAAAACAGTAATACTTCTATTACATTGAGTATAAAGAAAAAAAATGAGTTGATATGGACCCTGAACTACAATTTTAGTCAACTGCAGAGTTGATGGAGCCTGTGATATGACAGATATAAATTTCTAAAAACAGTAAAACACACAAAAAAACAAAACACAAAAATGTCTTTAGCTCTACAATGAGTGACTAAAAGGGAGTAGGAAAAATCAAATTATGTTGCAGAAGCTGCCTCGATCATAGATAAACCTCATCCTGGAGCCTGTGTAAGCAAATCTATCCCCCGTTGGCAACGGGTTAATCCATTGCATATGTGTATTATGATATACATTACACAGGAGCTAAGGCCTGATCACGGGTGTCACGACATACATGACATTCGGGGATTTTGGATCACTGTATTATTTTATGAGTGAGTGATGATGGTAATTGCAGTCATAATTACTATAACTGTCATAATATTAACCCAATGATGACGGTGTGTCACACCTGTGTGACACGGCAAAGTGCCTGATGGCGGGGCAACACACCAGTCTGATGTCCCGGAGACAATATTACATAGGCCCGACATAGGGGGTTACCAGTTCTAGTCGGGCCCGTCGGGATTGGGTTAAGCATAATGGGTTTCACCTAACATCCAAAACCTAGATGGCACCACTTTCTCCTAGCACCAGCAGGAGAGAATGGCACCCATCCATGGTCTCTAGCAAGCACTATCTTTATAGAGCGATGGCACACAGCAAGATGCCAACCTCTTGCTCTAAAGTACGCAGATGTAGACTGTGCAGGCAGATTGGGCAGAGGAAGGTGACTCAAACCATGCCCAATCTCTACAATGTGCCCCTGTGCTAGTAGGGATGCATTTTGCTGTGGCACTCACGGTCATAAGCATAGGTTTCCTTCCTCTTCTCTACCTCTTTGTGTTATCTTCATTGTGGATGGTTATATTTTTTGTATTCGTTCATGACAGTACATAAATACCAAAAAATAAAGTTGCTTTTTGTTCTCCCATAAAATAGCAATACTTCTATCACACTAAGTATTAAAAAAAAAAAAAAAAAAAATGTTGATATGGATCCTAAACTATAATTTTAGTCAACTGAAACATTAATAGAGCCTGTCATATGACAGATATAAGTCTCTTCAATACAGTAAAACACACAAATGGCTCTAGCTTTACAATGAATGAATAAAAGACAGGAAAAAGTCAAGGTATGTTGCGTGAAGCTGCCTGCCTCTAGAATAAAACCCATCCTGAAGAATGGGCAAGCGAATCTATCCCCCGTCTGCAATGGGTTAATGATGATAGCCTCAAATATTGCAACATTGACCTCCCCATCTCATGTATATTTGGGTGCACACTAGTTAGGAATCTTGGAACAAGATGCCAATGTCAGGGTAGACATATCTATGTGTAGTATTGGCTGTGGCTGCTGATGATTGTGTACTGCACTTTCCTTCAATCTCTTCCTTCTTTTTTCTTTCATTCTCTCTGAAGCCTTACTGTCAAACGGCATTAACCCATTCACGCCAGGGCGATTCTGGCTTTGTATGGTTGTAATGCCAGGGTTTTAGAACTAACGCCTCGAGATTCTCAGGCGCACAAGCCTCAAGCCTGGGCTGCCCGCTCGCTCACCGGCCCAAGGCGCGTCCTTAGCCCAGAATATCCCAATCAGCCGGCGGTCTGGTGAGCTCAATACAAGAAACACGATAACGCTGTCAGGCAACGGGTGCACGTCATCAGTGCGAATGGATATGTTAAAAACCCATGCCCACCATCTATTACTATTACCCATAACAATGGTACCCTTTATCCATTGTTTATTATAACTTTTTCCCCTTACTATTGAATCTATAACATGAACCTCCATCCCTTGAATAATATCTCTGAGCTGTAGACTCCCCTCATTTTTACACAACTTTTTAGCAAAAGTTATTTCATGAGTGATAGAAATGATTGTAGTCTATGTTCACATATCATTTCCTTATTTCTTATATAACCTCTTATCATATGTATGTTCTCTCTCTTTGTAGATGTTAACTTGACTAGTCATTTTTATGTTCAGGTGGCACTTCAGTTTGCTATTTTTATCATGTGTTAGGTGATAATGTAACCATTGTGTGAAACCCATGTCCTTGACGCCCAAGGCCGAACTTTGCTTTGTCATGTAGTCATGTCTCCTAAGCTACCTCTTATTTGTTGTGCTGTGGCTGTGAATCCTGTGTTAATTCCTTTACATAGACCAAAAAAGATAAAATAAATATTACATTATCAAACTACTACAACCTTCCTATTTATGATTTTTTCATAAAGTGGAATTTGACTTTAAATCTTAATTTGTAGTCAAATCTAACCTGTGCCCAAAGTCATCATTATGAGTATAGGTAACTAGGTATGACATTAATTTTTCTATATTTTCAATGAATCTATATTACATTTTTTTTCACAGGGTGTGGGTGAAGTGAATTTTCGATACAGTGGTGCTAGATTGTGTCAGCACTTGTCAAAGAATATTACACAGTCCTACAATGGGCCAACCTTTAAGAGTCTCCTGCTTCAAAGATGTCATGAAGAGTTTAATGTCAGAGAAATGTACATGCAATCGGAGCCATCACGTGTGTGCGGCTTTACTTTGTTTTTAGCAGAACTTTTTACCCAACTTGTCACTACAACTGCTCAGCCTTTGGAAGTTCTTGGTCAAGCTTTGTGTCAGCTCCTTATGACATTACTTACACAGACTTCAGATTCAAATCTGAAGTGTGCAGCACAGGTTTTAAAAGTAAGTAGAATATTACAGTTGTGTAGATAAATCTCTAGCATGTCAGTATACACAAAACCTAAAACTAAATTGTCAGACTAAAAAATATCAAAATGGAAAAACAGACCTTTGATCTAGGCACTCCTAAGTATCCCCATTAGGTTGTAAAATGTGTTCTAAACTTTTAGGTGGGAATTTGTACAAGAGATTGATTTTAAGTTGTGTAGGTTTACATTTATTTACTAGTAAGTGAAATGCATTTTATACTTGATGTAGGTCTTAAATACTTTCCTTTAGTTTTCTTTAAACTTTTGATTTACTATTGCTAGCATCATTTTAGAACATACCATACGTACATTAACAATTTTTATAAATAATACATACATGTATATAGTGTATCTCTCTTGACAATCTTGATAAATTGATGATTAACTCTATTTGGTTTTAAGTTTATTTTTACGGTAAGTTCACCTAGACAGTCCTGAACTCGTAATGACATGGAGACAAAGTCTATAATAATTACAGCTGAAACGATCACTGCATATTAGTACTGCTCCAGTCTGAGCCTTAGCAGGAACAATGGTCACTGCCTCTCTGGCTTGTGGTGGAGCTTAAGAAGCTGCTGAACTTAGGGGTCTAGGGACCTCCATCCCCAGATCAGTCACCAACTAGCACACCCACACATTCCAATGTTCCAGTAAGTAATGAGTCACATTGATTCTGTTTGAAATATTGCACACATACACTCACTAATACTCCACTCCCATCTACTCAAATTCAATCTCAATATGCACACGTTCATGTTCGATACTCCCTTATGCCACACTCACATTCATATGTCACACAACATACACTTTTCACATTCACACTATTGCACTATTTCACAATGTCTTCCCCAGCACACGATACATATCACACACACACAGCTCACACACACTACACACACACATCAGGCACGCGCACACACACACACACACTCCACACTTACTAACATCACACAACACACATTACATACACTCGATACATACACACACACAACACTTCCCACACATCCCCCACACACACACACATCACACTACACCACATAACCAGTAGCACATTCTCCATTCACACACCCCATCCACACACACACAACACACAACTTACTCATACACACACATTCACACACATCACACACACACACAACTACACACATTACCACACACATCACACTACACACACACTATTATTCACACATAACAGCACACCTAGCACACTGACACACATCACACAGCACACATCATCACCACACCACCACCCTATAAAAAATTCCTGTACATACAACATAATCAATAGCACACATACGACACACAGTGACACACATCAGCACCCACACACACACACCCACACTACACACACCGACCCACACCCAACACACAACACACACACACCACACTGCGACATACACACACACACCCACATAAACAAACACAAACGATGAACAGAGCGCACACACACACACACACACACACACACCACACCACACACACACACACACACATCGGATCTACACACACTACACACGACACACACCTACACCACCACAACACACAACTTACACTGACACATTGCTCTTCACAGTCACACACACACATGTCACACACATACTTACATTATCATCCATTTACACACATCAACATCACACACAAACACACACATCAGAACACACACACACAGAAAAACTGGCACAATTTGGACACATCACATCACAGCACCTACATACACACAAGAACACGGCACACAGCAACTTCACACTCGTATAAACTCAATAACACACTGGCTCATCTCAGTAAGGGACACAGCACAAGTAAGAGAGAAAGAAACAGATCTGTCGAGCGTGTCATTAATCTGTCTACAAAGAACACACACTCCACGACGGCGGGCATCCCAGCCTGTGCTGTGGTCGACAACGGCTGGGGCTTTCGAACGCTTAGGCCTAAATCAATTAAATGGCTGGCACCATATTGTGCCGCCCGGCCACTGGGCTTTTGAATGAGCGGTACAGTAGTGTACCACCCGTCCAGAGAGGGTTAAGAATGTTTTCATTTATACAAATGTCATCACTCAATCAATGTACCTGTGGATTCAGTATGATAACATATTTTGATTAGTGTAAGTTATATCCAATCCTCGTCACCAAT
>NW_028234409.1:38172852-38175352 GCF_977035675.1 Penaeus japonicus
ATTTCTTTAGGCCCAAGAATGAGTATGATCAGTATGAGAAGTCTCTCATACTAATTTTCACCCATGCAAGTTTTTATATTTAAAAAAAAAGAAGATGAATAGAAATCAAGAAGAATATGTTTATGCAACTGTAACTATAATGTGTATATACAAACATAACTTTGTAGAACATGTATGTACAGGGAGGGTCAATGGCAGGATAGAACATCATCTGTCGTCAGGGAAATATTCTGATCGCGTGATATTATGTCATTTAGCATGAGTAGATCAAAATGATTTACTAGTCTACACTTCACACAAAACATTTCTGTATTTGAATGGAAACATTTTGTGAAGTATGGGGAAAGTCATATTTTTTTGTGAGAAATAAAAACAGCTTTGATATTTTCTGATCATTGGTAGTAGTAGTAATAACCAAGCATTTTTGATAGAATTTAGTATTGTACTTGAGAATTAAAAGCAAAAGAAAGGTCTGCTTTATGTATATTCTAAATGTGTGTATATGTTCAGTTTTCAGGAACAGACATTAACTTAGTCAAATGAGGAAAATTGAGTCAAAGGAGCGTAAACACCCATCTTGTCTATGCAAAAGTCATTTAGCAGTATTTGGTTAAAAAAGATATAGAAAATTCATCACAGTTTTGAATTAACCCATTGGTCGCAGTATTAATAAAAGGTGTATGCAGTAGGATAGCGGGTTTACATTGTCTGGCACGTCTACGACTGACTCTGCCTTGGCAGCCAATCATGCCATCCGCTGTTAATTGGTTAAGTGGTTACAGCAGAAAATACAATCTCATATAGAAAAAAATTCCCAGCCTTTGTAATTAGATAAATTACTTTAATTCATTTTTATGCATCAGTTATGTCATATAGGTAGACATTGCTTTCTTTGTCTCCAGTAATGTAATTTATACATTGTAGGTGTAAAATCAATAAGATATTTCATAATTGATTTTAGTAGTCATTAAAAGAAGTGGCAAGGCCAATTAATCTAGATATGTAATTCTTCTTTGATGAAAAATAGGTTTTACTAAATTTCCTGTATATGCATGTTATTTAATTGTAACTTGCTTGAGGACCCTGAGCCACCTTTACTTTTGAGCAATGAAAATCCAAGTAGCACTTTCATATTTATTTTGAGAAAAAACGGTTCGTGAGAGGCGGGCTTAACCCATTCACGTCGGGACCGTTCTGGCTTTGCATGGTCGCAATACCGGGGTTTTTGAACGCATAAGCCTAACGCCTCGAGATTCTTGGACATACAAGCCTGGGCTGCCCGCTCGCTCACCCCGAGCGCTGGCCTTGCCCTCATATCTCGTCCCCGGCGTCTGATGCAAGAACCACAAAACGTGTCATCACATCAACCGGCTCCAATGAGTGAAAGGGGGAAAGCTTTCTGAAATAGATCTCTAATATTATCAGATAGACTGTGTCTGGCAAATTATTGATGAGACAGTCGAATTCCTTTATAGTTGTTTTTGAATTATGGATAGTGGAAATTGAGTTATTACAGTCATTGAGATATATGTATGTACAGAAAAAAAGGGCAGCATTAACCCACTCACGCTGGATGACGTGCTGACACGTTTCGTGGTTTTCGCGTCAGACGCCGCCTACGAGATATCTGGCCAAGGCTGGCGCTAGGGGTGAGCGAGCGGGCAGCCCAGGCTCGCGGCCCGTGCGCCCGAGAATCTCAAAGCGTTCGGATGATGCGTTTGAAAACCTCGGTATAGCGACCATGCAAAGCCGGAATGGCCCCGGCGTGAATGGGTTAATTGCTAAATCCTATCAAGAAGGGATTATTCTGCTTCTGAGCATGTTATTATGTTTATATTGTTTCCTCTATTATATCCTAATTGCATTTTTTTTTTAGATGGTCACCTGCTGTAGAAGAGTTGGAAGGTGACGTTGCCGATGCTTTTGAGGAATTCCTACGACTGCAACAATGAAAAACCTCTGTACACAAGGCTAGAGTGTTAGTTTGAAGAAGCCTTATTCCATACCGCAGGAAATGCTTTGGTATGGTAGATAATTATCTATACTCATTTTACAGGTGTAATATTTTATGATCAGTGTAACTCAGCCTTACAGTGCATTGAAGTCCCAGTAGATTTTATGTATAACTAAGTGAAGGTTTCATTTAATCTCCAGGGATGTAAATATTTGTGGATTATAAATAAATAGGGCAGGAAAGTTCTGAGTAGCCTGAAAATAAAGATAAGTTCTTAAGGTCAGGGTGCACATCTTTATTGTATTTTTATGCTTCTCTTTTATAGTAGTGGTTCTGGGAATATTAATTTTTCAACAGCCTGCAGAACTAAAGGTGCCCAACTATACAAAATTTAGACAAAGTTTATGCAAGATTTTCATAACAAAAGTTATCCGCCATTAAATTAATGAACATTCTGTCTTTATAAAGGAGTATTAATATATATTATTCAGTACACTTGAGGATATTTATATTCTCAATTTTCTATGTTGAAGTAAAGCAAACAGG
>NW_028234409.1:38182852-38187852 GCF_977035675.1 Penaeus japonicus
CCGCCCCTACAGGAGACATACCCACCTCCCCGAAGCATGAGTCATCCGCGAACTCTCTCTCCGTCAGACCGAAAACAGGTATGCAGAATAAGACCAAGCATGAAGCTTCTACACAGGTATCCCCTAAACGAAGCTCCAAAAAGAAACAAAAGAACAAGCAAGAGCAACTCGATCCCAACTGCCACTGGGAGGAAACAGCTCAGCAGCAGATGGAAGGAGCTTCCCTCCGCGCTTCCACTATTCCCCCTCCTGCCCCCCCCCCCCACCGCCGCCCCATCCCTTCTCCCCCCCCCCCTCCCCCCCCCCCCCCCCCGCCTCCAGCAGGGCACTCAGTCATAATCAATAATTATGCTGAGAAAACAAGAGTCAATCATGAAACAACGAAACAAGCACAATCCAGCCAAGACGACGAAGATGAAAGTTATGTCAAAGTCGTATCAAGGAACAACAAAAGAAAAGCAAGAGTAGAACAAACTCCAAAGCCGACCTGACACAGTGTACCTCTACATTACCAGCTGTCATCCAGACACAAATGAAGAGGACATTGAAAATCTCCTCTGTGAACATTTCGAAAACATAACAAGTGTAAAAGCACACCGCACCAAGATGACCCATGATTACTACATCAGTTTTACAGTATCAGTAAGAGGAAAGGACATAAAGCCCGATATTTTCATAAACTCAGATGCTTTCCCCACAAATGTGAAAGTGTTCTTAACCCACACAGGACGGGTGGTACAGCATGTGTACCGCGCATTCAAAAGCCCAGTTGCCGGGCGGCACAGTATTGTGCCAGCCATTCAATTGATTTAGGCCTAATAATTCGAACGCCCCGGCATTTGGACATTCAAGGCTAGAATTCCCCCGTCGGGGATGGGTTAAATAAAAACAAATACAAGAGCGACCAGAACTTTTGACCAGGCATCGACGTCAGCAATGCCTGTGACAAGATCGCACGAGGTCATAAAAATAGAACACCTTAACGCACAATCTCTCCTCGGGCACTTTGACGAAATTAAAATGCTAATTGAGGAGAGAAACATAGACATTCTGTGCATCAGTGAAACATGGCTCCACCAGGAAATGGTTAGTAATTTCATAACCGTTCCAAATTTCAATATCTATAGATGCGATGCAGGACGTGGAGGAGGAGTATGTATGTATGTACGGGATAACCTGAAATGATATCTCCTACAGCAGTTAATAATACTGCCGTAGAAGATGACTGGGTTACCGTACAGAGCAACATGCTTCCTTCCATTATTATTGGCGTAGTCTATAGAACAAGTCTTTAGAGAAATGTCATTGAAAAATAAACCATTCTTTATCTTAGGTGATTTAAATGATGATTTGACTAAATCTAATGCTAAATTAGCTAAGATAATAAAGAAAAACAAACTAGAACAAATTATAGATAAACCTACATGTATTACAGAAAACACCTCATCCTTATTAGATGTAATAATAACTAACAGGTCAGACATTATCCATCATACGGATGTCATCCCGTGTCATATTGCTGACCATGAACTTCTCACACTCACATTAAATATAAAAAAAAACAAAGCGACCACCGATAACAAAAACATTTCGTGACCTCAAGCATTACAATATTCAATCATTCATCGAGCTCATCAGATCTAAAGAGACGATGCTCTTAAATATCATTTCAACAGATGATGTAGACAAACAGGTAACTATCCTTACGGAAGTGATTAAAAGCAGTATTGACACGTTGGCACCTCTTGTAACGAGAGTCGTCAGACGTCCCCCTGCTCCTTGGATAAATGACGACATCAAGAGGGCTATTAACCCACACAGGACGGGTGGTACAGCATGTGTACCGCGCATTCAAAAGCCCGTTGCCGGGCGGCACATTATTGTGCCAGCCATTCAATTGATTTAGGCCTAATAATTCGAACGCCCCGGCATTTGGACAATTCAAGGCTAGAATTCCACCGTCGCGGGACTTGGGATGGGTTTCAAGAAAAGGACAGAATTAATGCCAAAATTAGTCTCATAAATAACAGAAATGACGCCGCGCCTTAAGGCAGATTATAAAATAAGAAAGAATGTTAAAACAGTTAATACAAAAAACAAAGTGCAAAAACAAATTATTTCAGAAACCGATTCAGAGATATAAAAAACAATTCGGAATAAAAACATGGAAAATTATTAAGTCAATCGTACCTAGCAACAAACACCCACACTGGATAAATCGTACAAGTTCTACACCAGAAGCACAGAGCATTTTATATAAAAAAACGACTTCTTTCAAAAATAGGTAAACTAACTTATGAACAAACAAATGCGTCTACATACAGCAAAATATAAATCAAGCTATGCCTACATCTAATATTTTCAGACCAAAACCAATTGATGTGGAGACTATTATCCTAGTAATAAAACACCTTCGTGAAACAAATGCTGTAGGAGCAGACGGTATTGCTTTGCGCTTTATTAACCCACACAGGACGGGTGGTACAGCATGTGTACCGTGCATTCAAAAGCCCAGTTGCCGGGCGGCACAGTATTGTGCCAGCTATTCAATTGATTTAGGCCTAATAATTCAAACGCCCCGGCATTTGGACATTCTAGGCTAGAATTCCCCCGTCGGGAATGGGTTAAGGATAGTCTACCAGCAACCGCACATTATCTGGCGGTCATAATTAACACTTCCCTGGTCACTGGTGTTTTTCCATCGCTTTGGAAACATGGAATAGTAACACCAATATTCAAATCAGGAGATATAGATAACGTTAATAATTACCGCCTTATTACAATACTCCCTGTATTATCTAAAGTTCTTGAGAAAATCGTAGCAAATCAACTAACGAATTACCTGGAGGCCAATAACCTATTATCTAAAACAACATGGCTTTAGAAATAGGTTATCCACTGAAACAGCGTTATTGCAGATAACTAATAAAATTCATGATAATATAGACAAAAATCTAGTAAATTTACTACATTATGTGATCTTTCAAAAGCTTTTGACAGTGTAAATCACAAAATTCTCCTTACCAAACTAAGATCCCATAGAATTGATTCCTTCTGATTTAGTAGCTATCTGAATAACAGAACTCAATCTGTTAAAATTAATGAAAGCATATCGAAACAACCAATATGCTTTGTTGTTCCACAAGGATCTATTTTAGGCCCAATCCTATTTACAGTTTTCATAAATGACTTATCAACCATTGCTCATAACTGCCTACTAGTGCAGTACGCCGATGATTCACAGTTTCTCCATAGTGACTCAGTAAATAACTTAAATACATTAATAAGAAATACTCAAAACACTTACACAAGCTAAAATATACTTTGAAAGTAATGGTCTTAAATTAAATCCCCATAAAACTCAATGCATATTCATAGGTTGTCAACAGAACATTGCCAAAATCCCCATCGACACAACCATAGAATTTGAAGGCCACCCTATCAAACCAAACATTTCAGTGAAAAATTTGGAAGTACACTTGGACAGATACATGACATTTGAAACACACGTTGAAAACATACACAGGAAAGTAATGGGTACATTAATATTTCTAAATCACATAAAAAATCAAATCACTACGGATACTAGAATCATGGTCGTGCAAACACTAGCTCTTAGCATAATAAACTACTGTTCAAATGTATGGGGTTCAACCAACAAAACACAAATTCAAAAAGTACAAAAATTACAAAACTTTGCTGCCGCGCAAGGAGTTGCATCTGGGTAATGTCAGTAAATTCGATTCATATTCTACCCCATATATACAAAAAAATTAAAATGGTTAAAAGTTCATCCTAAGTGCATTTATGATACCTGTCTCTTTATCTTTCCTTCAAATTGATACATCGGGATTCTATCCACCATGGTTATTCCCCCTGCAACTGTTAGTGGGGACACAGCTGGCATTCAAACACGCCAGGTAAATTCCCTATATGTAAAAAGATCAAATACAGGAAATACGGGCAAGACAGGTACAAAGTTGTGGACGATACACTGTGGAACTTGTTACAGATAATATTATTAAACATTAACAACTTTTGTAATTTTAAACAAAATTGAAAGATAAAGATACACCTTTTTACTCATCAAGTGTAAATATGTATGTATTCATATAAGAATAACCATTGTAATTTATGGAATAAAATGTTTGAATTTGAATTTGAATATATATACATATGTATATATAGATATGTATATATATATACATATATGTATACATATGTTTATAAATATATATGAATATATATACATGTATATATATGTATGTTTATATATATATATATATTTATATATTAAATATCATATATATATATATATATATATATATATATATATATATTTATATATACATGTATATATTTATATACATATATATACACATATGTATATATATACATATATGTATACATATGTTTATATATATATATATATATATATATATATATATATATATATATATATTCATATATATATATAAAATATATATATATATATATATATATGTATATATATATAGATATGTATATTTATATAGATATGTATATATATATATATAGATATGTATATATATATATATATATGTATATACATATGTATATATATACATTTGTATATATATACATATATATATATACTTATGTATATATATATATACATATGCAAGAGTTAAATCATCGACATGTTTAGCCTAAATATCAACATTGCTACACAGTCTGTTAATGATGGCCAAACTGGGCCGAGCCGTTTTCCCTGAGATACCCCGCACAAGATATCGTCCCAGTTAGAAAGGACATCCTGGTAATGCACCCTGTGTCGTCGGTCAGATAAAAAACTTGTGACAAATGCTAGAAGGTGGGGACGGCAACCTTAAAGGTAGAGTTCTATGATAACTACCGTGTGGTCTACAAAGTCGAAAGCCTTTTTAAAATCTATAAGAATAATTTGGGCAATTTTCATGGGCTTGTCTAAGGATTTCAGAATGGTATTAATTAAAGATGTC
>NW_028234409.1:38220230-38225230 GCF_977035675.1 Penaeus japonicus
TTAAATATTTTTCATACAACTGATTTCCTGGTCAACTGTACTCATTTTTGTCAAATTTTCTCGCTGTCTCTTGATCTTCAGTGAGTTCGAGTGATTTGTTTTTGTTTGTTTTCCACAGCCGTTTCAAACTTATCACGTGTATATTGGAATCGTATCCCGTGTGTGCATGTGTGAACGTGTGTGCGTCCATATATGTGTGTGTGTGTGTTTGTGTGTGTTTGTGTGGTGTGTGTGTGTGTGTGTGTGTGTGTGTGTGTGTGTGTGTGTGTATGTACAAAACTCAATAACGATTCATCAGACATTAATCCTAACCAATGCTTCTGCCAAACACAGAAAGAGAAAAGTTCGTGAGCCAAGCAGACAAACAGGCAATTAAGCCAATAATTACGCAGGCATTTCTACTGACGGGATACGCGGGAAGGTAAGACTGCCATCTTGCGGGAGGCTCTACCCTATCACGACAGGCAATTCAGCAAGACAGCGGGTATGCGGAGTATGACAGGGCCAACCGGGCAGACAGTAAAGTCGAAGACAGGCAGATGGACCCTCAGATAAGCAAAGATGCGAAAGAGCCGGTAAGGTGACGGTCGAGCAGACTGGCAAGTCGCAGAATGGTTCAAGCTAACAGGCAGACAAACCAGGAGACAGGCAGTGGGACGGTCTTTTCCCTTGGCAAGCAATCAGAGAAGCAGGCAGGCTGTGCTGTAACATGGCTCGACGGGTAGGCCTGTCAGGCGGACGGGCAGGGAGCCTCTTGCAAGGCATGGCTGGACGGGCAGCGAAGGAGACAGATAGGCTGTGGTATGGCAAGGTTGGACAGGATGGCAGGCTCCTGTTGTCGCGGCTGCGTTCCAGAGGATCGATGTACGTACGCATTTTGGACTCGGCCCAAGAACGCACCGGTGTACGCACGCACACGTACACACGCACACACAGACATGGACACACACAAATATAGATACATACAGACAAACACACACACACACACGCACACGCACACATACACACACACACACGTAAACATACAGACGCACGTAAACAAACACATACACACACACAGACACATACACACACTCAAACATGCACGCACACACGCTAACACACACACTCATACATACACGTACACACACACACACACAGACACATACACACACTCAAACATGCACGCACACACGCAAACACACACACTCATACATACACGTACACACGCACGCACACTCAGGCCGCACCTGTGTGGCGGCAGCGGCGGGCAGGTTGGCGAGCGGCCGGGCGGACAGTGTAGCGCTGGCTGTGTGAGTGAGCGGACGAAGAGCCGCACCTCGCGTACCCTCAACCCCCGCGGCGATTCCTTGTAGCCACTACTGTACCTCACTTGTCGGCGAGTGGCGGTGACGAGAGAAAATTGAGAAATAGAAAGCCGTAGGCAAAGATAGATTACAAACGGGGTTGAGTGCGAGTGAGTGCCGATTCACTAGCATTAGTGCCTGACACTTGCACGCCGTGACAGTGCCTGCGTGTGCCAGCAAGCAACAGAGCAAAGGAGAGTGGAAGCCCAAGTGCCAGAGGAGAGCAAAGACGTGAAGGAATTCCGTGCCAAAAGGGTGGAAGGCGGAGGCGACGACGGCAGAGGCGGTAGTGATAAACAGTGGCTGGTTGGTGGTGGGTGTGTGGCAGAGGGGGAACTCGGAGGCCGCCCGGAGTGCGTGTGTGTGAGTGTGTGTCGTTTAACCGGGAATAAGAAGAGATTCCTCACTCTTCCCCTTTCCTCACCCTCGTCACCACCACCACACCTTCACACCCTCCGCACCCAGAGGCGTGTGTCCAGCGAGCCTGTAGTGTGGACGGCGCCTCGCTTGCCCTGTGCCCGCCCGCGTGTGAGAGAGGGAGAGGAGTCCGGGTCCACTCCAGGTGTATGCCAAGCGCCGGTGTGGGCGTCTCGGCGTACTAGGACAGCGAGGGGCACCGCGAGGGAGGGCACCTGAGGGAGAAGTCCGCTATGAAATGCGCCGTGTGAGACGCCCCCGCTAAGTATTATGGCCAGGCTGCTGGTGCCACAGCTGCTGCAGCGCCCCCTGAGGCCGCCCCCGGTGATGGTGGGCGCCCTTGTGGTGGTGCTGCTGGCCGTGGGCGTGGGCGGGCAGGAGAACAGTAACGCTGGCTTAGAATGTGGGTGTGGCGGGAGCGTGGCAGCGGCGGTCATCATCAGCATCATCCTCACCCTTGCGATGGTCGCCGTCGTTCTCTTCATCTACCGGAGATGCTGCCAACCGACGACAGGTGAGTTTTGTTTCTCGTCAGCGTTCGTTCTTCTCTGTATGTCTGTCTGTCTTTGTTTTCAGAACGCAGTTCGCTCCCTGGCTCTGACAAGTCAAGGTTTTCGACTGTAAAGTGTGAATCCTAGTGATATTCCTTTCAAGTTATGGATGCATTATGAATAAAGAAGAATCCGTTGAAAAAGAAAAAGAAAAAAGAAAGGTACTTTACTAATTTATTCATTTTCACTGTCATCATTTCACTAAGCAGAAAGGGACACATAACATGGTTTCATATTTTACACACAGACACACACAAAATCCGCTTCTATCTGCAATCGGTATATCAATCATGTATGAGAAGAGATAGATATATAATAGTTAATAATAAGTGAACATTGGCGTGTCGAAATGAATTTTCATATGATTAGTGCAAGAGAAAGGAAGAGCTGGAGGAAAGAGAGAGAGAGAGAGCGAGAGAGAGAGAGAGAGAGAGAGAGAGAGAGAGAGAGAGAGAGAGAGAGAGAGAGAGAGAGAGAGAGAGAGAGAGAGAGACAGAGAAAATCAGATAAAGAGAAAAAGAGGGAGCGGGGGAGGGAGAAGAAGAGGGAGAGGTAGAGAATCAGAGAAAAAGAAAGAGATGGAGAAGGAAAGAGAGGGAGAAGGAAAGAGAGAGAGGGGGAAAGAAAAGGAGAAAGAGAAGGATAGGGAGAGAGAATGTGTGTGTGTGTGTGAGAGAGAGAGAGAGAGCAAGAGAGAGAGAGAGAGAGATAATTAGAGAAAGAGAAAGAAAGAGAAAGAGAGAGAGATAAAAAAAAGAAGAAAAAGAAAGAGTTGTGAATGGTGACGAACATGAATGGCTACAGATGAATGAAAGGTTCAGGAGGCAAGTGAATAACTGCCTTTCACTGGAGACACCTGTGGAAAGCACCTGTCGCATACGAGCACCGCACAGTCGAAGCTTTAAAGGCCTTTGCATAACCAATTCTTAAGATCCATAAAAATAGAAAACACAAACAAATGAATGAAAACATAACAATAACGACGTAGGTAAAAGCTTTAAACCCCATGAGTTTTGGGTCGTGACGTCATTCCCTTGGCAGCTGGCATCCTCCTACAGCTATCGGGCGCGTAAGAGGACTCCCGTGTTTTTTATGTTTGTCTGTTGGCCGGCTTGTCACCATGTCTGATAATCTCTCTTCATTTCTTACGAAGTTATGTGTGTGTCTGGTTTTATTTCACTTTAAAAAAAAGTCTGTTTCCGTCTGTCTGTCTGTTTACCTGCATTCTGATTGTCTTTCTGCCTATCTGTCTGTTTATCTATATTTCTGTCCGGCTCTCTCTCTCTTTCTCTTTCTCTCTCTCTCTCTCTCTCTCTCATTCGTCGGCCTCAGTCGTCGATTCTCAAATTCTCTCGGCTTCTCAATTCAGTTCTCTCTCTCTCTCTCTCTCTCTCTCTCTCTCTCTCTCTCTCTCTCTCTCTTACATGTGCAACTGTTACCGTGCACATACTGAATCGCTGAATCGTGGCTGTTATATGTGTACGTTTTCAACCATGACGCAGTGTGTCATGAATGATGTAGTATTCATGAGAATCCAAGACTTCACACCAGCATGGCGTTTCCGTTGACCTCTAGAAGATCGTCGAATATTTGTCTGGAGGGCAAGACTGACCCTTTCTCGCTCCTTCCTCCCTCCCTCCTTTGCCTTCCCTTCGTCCATCCGTCCTTTCCTCTCTCCCTCCCTCTCACCCAAAATCACCTTCTCTTCTTCCCCCGCCTTCCCTTCCTCTCTTTCTCGCTACCTCCTTTATTTCTTCTTATTAAATTTAACGGTCAGAAGCTCACGGTGAAAAAGAGAATATCAAAATTCTCTCAATAAATGTTAATCATCGTTATTCCATGTGGCGATAATTATGTTTACGTATTGTGTAAGAAAAAAGAAAAAAATGATACGAGGTGGAAGTGGCGTGTGATGATGACGTAGCAGCCAGTGCGTGTTTGTTTACATTCTTACCAAATCCTTCAACGCGCCATTTTGAATGACACCTTGCAAGAAAAAATGCAGATCGAAGGAACTTATATCGTTAATAAAACAATATAATGATCTTCAAAGAACATTCTCTACCGGAAAAATACCGAGGAGAATTGATGTGTAATCGAGAGATAGACAGAGAGAGCGAGAAAGAGTAAAAATATGACCCACCTTTGCGCCGTCTTATATGTATCCCAACTCAAACCACCTTGAGAACAGGTGTAAGTTTAAATACCTGTCTCGGGTTTCTGTTGTAACGCTATACCTCAGTGACGTAACACGGTAACACTTGCACTTCTTGCTGACCCTCGTGGTTGCTCAGTGTTCGAGAGTTTTAAAAGACACTAAAGGAGAGAGAGAGAGAGAGAGAGAGAGAGAGAGAGAGAGAGAGGATGAGAGGAGAGGATGAGGCGGATAGAGAGAGGGAGAATAGAGAGAGAGCAGAGATAGAGAAAGAGAGGAGAAAGAAAGAAAGAGGAGAGATAGAGGAGCGAAGGAGAGAGAGAGAGAAGAGAGAAAGTAGAGAGAGAAAACGAGAAAGGAAAGACAGAGTGAGAGAAAGTGGGAGAGACGACGAGAGGGAGAGAGAGAGAGAGAGAGAAAGAGAGAGAGAGAAAGAGAAAGAGAGAGAGAGAGAGAGAGAGAGAGAGAGAGAGAGAGAGAGAGAGAGAGAGAGAGAGAAAGAGAGAGAGAGAGATGGAGAAATAGAAAGAG
>NW_028234409.1:38237730-38240230 GCF_977035675.1 Penaeus japonicus
TTCAGAGTATAATTTTATTATACTGCGTTCCGTAATGTCCTTTCTACCTTCGTACTTTCTTGCCTCCTCTCGCTGTCAATACCATTATGACGGCATCGCGTGTTTGATGATGGTAATTCAAGTTAAGTAATGTGTTAAGTATTGGGGATCAATTTGATTACGTTTATTTGACATATTGGTGAAAACAAAACGAATTTTGGGTACAGGAAGATGAATATGTTCCTGTGAATAGGTAGATGAATAGAAATGGAAAAAACGGTACTGTGGTAGATATAGTTTAAATATAGTGGTGCTCCGAATGTGTTCGGTGGAAACGAAAGCGAAGTAGATGATGGACTGAAAGTGGTGGAGGACGGTAGAAGTAGGAGAGAGTTTAAGGATTTTTAAAGGTAGACGATAGTACAAGGAGCGAAGGAGTGAGTCGGAGATGGAGTGAAGAAGATAAGATGGTTGTGGAAGGAAGTAGCTGAAGACGAAGTGGATGAGCTTGGAAGGAGGGAGATGCACTGAATGTAGAAGAAGAGAGATTAGACGAAAAGCAATGGATAGGATGAGGTGGAAGAGGGTAGATGCGGTAGAGATGGAGGATGAGGATGAGGAGGAGGGAGGTAGGCCGGGCGAGGCACAGCGCTGCCGGCAGGTACCGTCGGCATCTTAATAGTGTGTCGAGAGAGCCCCCTTTTGCCCCTCCCGTGTCCCCCCTGGAGGAGCACCTCGGCCCGTCGCCTTTTCTGCCGTGACACTTGACCTACACCAGCGTCCTTGAGCATATCCTTACTTCTCGGAGCGGCCTCTCTAGCGCCTCCCAATCCTTTCGCCAGCGACGGCGGGTCGCTATAGCGGGGTCGTGTTAAAGGAATGTTAGAACCGCGGGTTAAGGGGGAGGGGTGGGACCCTAGGGGCGAGCAGGAGGGAGGGGGGAGTCGGCGTCCCTCTCCCCCTCCCCCAGCCCACCACTCCGACACGCCCACCTGCGGGGACGCGGCTCCTTCTACCTGCCAGCGCCGTGCCGCCGTCGTCCTACGCCGCCGCCGCCGCCGCCTCTCCTCCTCCTCCTCACTTCTCTCCTCTCCTTTTCTCTTCTCTCTCTCCTCTTCCCCTCCTCCACCTCTCCTCTTCTCTCCTCCCTCTCCCTCCTCCTCTCCTCTCCTCTTCTCCCTCCACCTCCTCCCCTCCTCGTTCTACGCCGCCGCCGCCGCCTCTCTTTTCTCCTCTCCTTTTCTTTTCTCCCTCTCTCTCTTCTCTTCTCTCCTCCCTCTCCCTTTTCTCCTCTTTTCTTCTTGTGTCCCTCCTTTTCTTCCTCCTCCCTCTCTTTCTCTATCTCCTCCATTTTCACCTCCACTTCCATATCTTCCTCCTCCTCCTCCATCTCCACCCTCACTTCCTTCTAATCCTCCATCTCCTCCTCCTCCACCTCCATCTCTACTTCCACTTCCACCTCCCCCTCCACCTCCTCCTCCTCCTCCACCTTCACCTCTATCTCTATCTATATCTCCATCTTCACCTCCACCTCCTCTTCCACCTCCTCCTCTACCTCTACCTCCATCTCCACCTCCACCTCCTCTACCTCCATCTCGACCTCGACCTCGACCTCGACCTCCACCTCCACCTCCACCTCCACCTCCACCTCCACCTCCACCTCCACCTCAACCTCCACCTCCGCCTCCGCCTCCGCCTCCACCTCCACCTCCACCTCCACCTCCGCCTCCACCTCCACCTCCACCTCCACCTCCACCTCCACCTCCACCTCCACCTCCACCTCCTCCTCCTCCCCCCCTCTTCCCCATTCACCAGCCTACATCCTCCTTTACAACAGTTAATATCTGAAGGCTATTGAGGAGCTTGAAAGAGCCACCTGGGAAAGCTTATCGCCACCACCTGTTCGTCTGTGTGTGCGTGTGTACGTATCTGTGTGTGCGCGTATGAGCGCCCTTGTGTGCGCATGTGTGATTGTATGCTTGTTTGTGTATGTGTGGTTTTGTGTTCGTTTGTGTGTGGGTGTATGTGTGTGTATGTGACTGTGTGATTGTGTGTGCGTATGCGTGTGTGTGTGTGTGTGAGACGGTGGCCGTGCTACTGGAAATGGCAAGATTTGCTGCTCGCGTTCCAAAGCTATCCTTTGCCATCTGTGACGCTTGGTCGGTTTGTAATGTCTGTCGGTCTGTCTATCTGTATGTATCTATATGTCGGGGTGATTTTCTTTCTTTCTCCTTCTCTTTCTTGTTTTTTCTACCTCTCTCTTCTCCACCTCCTCTTCCTCCTCCTTCTCCTTTGCTACTCTCTTCTCCCTTTCCCATCTCTCTTCCTCCTCTCCTTATCTCATCTCCATTTCCCTTCTCTCATCCTCCTCCTTCCTTCCTTCCTTTCCCATATCCCCCCTTCCTTTCTTCCTCTCTCCCTTCTCTCTCTCTCTCTTTCCCTCTCTCTCTCTCTCTCTCTCTCTCTCTCTCTCTCTCTCTCTCTCTCTCTGTTTCTCTCTGTTTCTCTCTCTTTCTTATCC
>NW_028234409.1:38255230-38260230 GCF_977035675.1 Penaeus japonicus
GGAAGGTCCCATGAACCTTAGGTTAGGGTTTTATCAAGATATACCATTGGTATCTGATTCCTCTTTTTTGGTCCTCATCTCTCTGTCTCTTTATCTCTGTCTCTCTTTCTGTCTATATGCCCCTCTCTCTGCCATTGTCTATCTCTCTCTCTCTCTCTCGCGCGCGCGCTCTCTCTCGCTCTCTCTCTCTCTCTCTCTCTCTCTCTCTCTCTCTCTCTCTCTCTCTCTCTCTCTCTCTCTCTCTCTCTCTCTCTCTCTCTCTCGCTCTATTTATCTATCTAATTATCTATCTTTTTTGTTTCATACTTTTTCTTATCACAGTTTAAAACATACATCCCTCCCACATACCATCCCTCCCCTCTCCCACTCCACACCTCAAACAAACAAACAAATACAGTTTACCAATCTTTATATATATATATATATATATATATATATATATATATATATATATATATATATATATATATATATAATTTTTTTTTTTTTTTTTTTTTTTTTTTTGTTTTTTTTTTTTTGACATACTATTTTTATTTCCTTTTATTTTTTCTGTTTTGTGAGCGGTCCCGATAGCGTGTTGATCACGTCACGTCCCCACAATGACAAGGTGACTCTTGAACTAAGAATAACCACAGGAAAGATGTGTTTATGGATTTATCGTTGTATTTTTTTCTAAGGAACAAAATATGTTTCACTCCATTCGAGAGAGACATCTTCAAAAGCAGAAAACACTGACGGCTATATATATATATATATATATATATATATATATATATATATATATATTTATATATATATATATATATATAATATATATATATAGAGAGAGAGAGAGAGAGAGAGAGAGAGAGAGAGAGAGGAGAGAGAGAGAGAGAGAGAGAGAGAGAGAGAGAGAGAGAGAGAGAGAGAGAGAGAGAGAGAGAGAGAGGAGAGAGAGAGAAGAGAGAGAGAGAGAGAGAGGAAGAGAGAGAGAGAGAGAGAGAGAGAGAGAGAGAGAGAGAGAGAGAGAGAGAGAGAAGAGAGAGAGAGAGAGAGAGAGAGAGAGAGAGAGAGAGAGAGAGAGAGAGAGAGAGAGAGAAGAGAGTGAGAGGAGAGAGAGAGTGAGAGAGAGAGAGAGAGAGAAGAGAGTGAGAGGAGAGAGAGAGAGAGAGAGAGAGAGAGAGAGAGAGAAGAGAGAGAGAGAGAGAGATGGATGATAGATAGAGAGAAAGAGAGAGAGAGGAGATAGAGAGAAGATACATAATAGAGATAGAGAGAAAGAGATAGATAGATAAATAGAAAAAGAGATAGAGAGAGATGTAGAGAGAGAGAGAGAGAGAGAGAGAGAGAGAGAGAGAGAGAGAGAGAGAGAGAGAGAGAGAGAGAGAGAGAGAGAGAGAGAGTTAGATAGGTGGATAGATAGATACATAGACAGATAGATAGATAGTCAGACAGATAAACAAACAAATAGGCTAGATAGACAAACAAACAGATAGACAGACAGACAGGCAGGCAGACAGACAAATGGATAGACAGACATACGTGAATATATAAATATGTGTGTTTGTGTATATGCGCGTGGTCAGTGAACGTACTGCATCCATACAATTAATTCAATAGGACGTTTCTGCGCTGCCAGACACCCGTGAAAGACATCCTTGCACATGTCGTTCTTTGCTGGCCGTTCAACCTGCTTGAATAAAGTTGTTGTTATCGCTACGCTGATAGAAATGGCAGCGTTTGTAATGGCAGTGTTTTTTTTTTCTCGTTTCTCCAACTCGTGTGTTGCTGAAGGACTGGGAATTTTAAGACTTTAGAAAACGCTCTTGTGGTTTTCAGTTGCTCTGGAATCTTAATTGAAGTTCGGATGAACCTAACTTTCATTCAAGTTACATGATTGCTTTAAGGAATGTAGTACAAGATTGGAATGAAAATAAGAGTGTGGTCTTGATAGTGAAATATATATATATATATATATATATATATATATATATATATATATATATATATATATATATATATATGTGTATACACACACACATACACACATATATGTATATATATATATATATATATATATATCTATCTATATATATATATATATATATATATATATATATATATATTATATATATATAAAAAAATATATATATATGTATATGCCATATATATATAATATATATATATATATATATATACATATATATATAATATCATATATAAATATATATATATATATATAAATATATATATTTAAAATATAAATTATTTATTAATATATATATATATATGTAAACACAGTCATAATGTGTATTATATATATATATATATATATATATATATATAAAACAATGTAAAACATATCACACACACTCACACACACACACACATATATTATTATATATATATATATTATATTATATATATTATATATAGAAATGTATATATATATATATATATATATATATATAGATATTAGATTATATAGATAATATAATAAATAACTATATATATATATATTTATTTATATATATATACATCATGTTATGTACATACATATCTGTGTATATATATATGTAAATATATATTTATTTATATATGATATTTATATATATATTTATAATATATATATATATATATATATATACATATGTATGTACATAATATCTGTGTATATTATATATATATATTATTACATTTATATATATATATATGTTCATATATAATATTTATAAATGTATACAACACACACTACACACACACACGACACACACACACACAAGAACGACACACACACACATAGATATATATTTATTATATATATATATAATATATATATATAAAATATAAATATAGGAATAGAATAGATAGATAGATAGATAGATAGATAGATAGATAGATAGGTAGATAGATAGATAGATAGGGTAAAAGGGGAAAATACATAATCAAATAAAACAAACAACTAAAGTAAGAACGGCGTTCACAACCACAACCAAGTTAAGAAAATGGTGAAATTTCCTTTGAAATCGTGCTGTTTGCCTCGGCTCCGTTGCGGCGACAGGCACGGTGTCAGAAACACAATAGAACCAATAAAGAATATCTGCACAGGTGCACACTGATGAACAATTGTGTATGTATGTGTGTGTGTATGTTTGTATTTGTGTGAGCGTGTGTGTGTATGTATACGTGCGTGTGTGTAGGTGCGCGTGTATAGGTACGTATCTTGCAATGTGTGCACATCTCACCTGTCGTGCGTGCATATGTGCCGCGGAGTGTACGAGCATTTGCAACAGTGCATGCGTGTTTGCGTCATTTCCCATGAGCTTCTGTGACGACAAACATCCGTAGGGCAGGGAGGGAAGTGGAGGATGAGGAGGGAAGAAGGATGGGGGATATAGAAGGCAGGGGTAGGGAGGGGTGGAAGGCAGAGAAGGGGAGGACGGGGAAGAGGGTGGAGGCAGGGGAAGGTCTTTTGCACTTCACATTTCCCAACTAGAAATAATTTCCCGCCTAGGGGAGTGGCGGAAGCAGCGCGCACTGACGGAGTGAGGAAGAGAA
This sequence comes from Penaeus japonicus, assembly GCF_977035675.1. Taxonomy (NCBI): domain Eukaryota; kingdom Metazoa; phylum Arthropoda; class Malacostraca; order Decapoda; family Penaeidae; genus Penaeus; species Penaeus japonicus. The sequence goes on from NW_028234409.1 coordinate 38,258,768, forward strand.
GGGGCTAGAGAGGAGGTGACGAAAGAGGAGAGGAAGGAGGACAACGGCAGGATAGAAAAGAGAGAAAGAGAACGCTTATGGATTAACTTTATATAGATGACACACACACACGCGCATTACGCACTACACACGCTCACAACACACTCACACACACACACACACTCACACAACACTCACACACACACACCACACAACACACACACACACAACACACATATATAATATATTATATTAATATATATATATATATATATATATAAATATATATAAATATATAATATACTTACAGATAAATATATATATATATTCAACACTCACACACCACACCACACACCACACACACACACACACAACACAACAAACTACACACACACACACACATATATATATATGTATATATATATAGATAGATAGATAGATAGATAGATAGATAAGGGAAAAGGAGAAAATACATAATCAAATAAAACAAACAGCTAAAGTAAGAACGGCGTTCACAACCACAACCAAGTTAAGAAAATGGTGAAATTTCCTTTGAAATCGTGCTGTTTGCCTCGGCTCCGTTGCGGCGACAGGCACGGTGTCAGAAACACAATAGAACCAATAAAGAATATCTGCACAGGTACACACTGATGAACAATTGTGTATGTATGTTTGTGTGTATGTTTGTATTTGTGTGAGCGTGTGTGTGTATGTATACGTGCGTGTGTGTAGGTGCGCGTATATAGGTACGTATCTTGCAATGTGTGCACATCTCACCTGTCGTGCGTGCATATGTGCCGCGGAGTGTACGAGCATTTGCAACAGTGCATGCGTGTTTGCGTCATTTCCCATGAGCTTCTGTGGCCGACAAACTATCCTGAGGCGGAGGGGAGGGAGGAGGGAGGAGGGAGAAGGGAGGGGGGGGGACATGGAAGGCAGGGGTAGGGAGGGGTGGAAGGCAGAGAAGGGGAGGGGCGGGGAAGGAGGGGGGTGGAGGCAGGGGAAGGGACTTTGCACTTCACAATTTCACCCAGAAATAATTTCCCTGCCTAGGGGGAGGGGAGGGGGAAGCAGCCGCGCAAATTGCGGAAGACTAGTGAGGGAAGAAGGAAAGGGGATATAGGAGAGGAGGTGACGAAAGAGGAGAGGAAGGAGGAGAACGGCAGGATAGAAAAGAGAGAAAGAGAAACGCTTTATGATTATCTTTATATAGATGGACACACACACACGCGCATACGCACACACACGCTCACACACACACACACACACACACACACACACACACACACACACACACACACACACACACACACACACACCACCACAGATATGTAATACTTTATATATTTAGATATATATATATATTTATATATATATGAATTATATATATAAATATTTATCTATTATATAAATATATTTTATATAATATTATATATATATATTATATATATGAATATATATGTGGCTATATATATATATATATA
>NW_028234409.1:38300230-38305230 GCF_977035675.1 Penaeus japonicus
GAAGCAGAGAAAGAAAGAAAGAGAAAAGGAAAACATTTACTCGCTAACAAGGAAATGAGACACGATGGGCGCCTTCAACTAGCGGCAAGTAGTGATCTCACCGTCCCTCCCTCTGATCTCTCCCCACTTCCCCTCCCCCTTATCTTTCCCCACGTTCCCTCCTTCCTCCCCCCTCTCCCCTTCCCCTAACCCTTTAACCCCCACCATCTCTTCCTTCCATCTTCTTCCGGCCTTGATTGTGTTTCCTCTCACTCAAGGAAGCGTCTGATGCGCATGCAAGCAAATATTTATCTCATTTAAAGTGAAAGAATGGGTTCCCGCTCGACTTCCCCCTGCATCGTGTGGCCGTGTGGGCGTGCGGGCGTTCGGGTGAGCAAGCGTGGCGAGACTGGCGGGCGTGCGGAAGTGTGTAATGTTTGCATCAAGTCCGTTAGAACATCAAAAGTCTGATTGATGTTCGTGGGTGGACGGAAGGGCGAGAGGGATGAGGGTGGGAGAGAGAGAGAGAGAGAGAGAGAGAGAGAGAGAGAGAGAGAGAGAGAGAGAGAGAGAGAGAGAGAGAGAGAGAGAGAGAGAGAGGAGATAGATAGATAGAGAGAGAGAGAGTTAAAGGTGAGTAAGAGAAATAGAGAGGTAAAGGAAAGAGGAAAAAAACAGTAAAAAAAATATTCATAACAAAGCTTATACTTTACTATTTTTATCCATCATACACACGTCTATGAATTAACTATTTGATATTTGCCTAAGTTAATGCAGTGTCCCTTAAATCACAGGATCGGAAGAGTTCTGTGACTTTTTCTCTTTATTATTTGACATCGTTCACTAATTGAATTCGCTATCTTCAGGCATTCATCCAATTATATGAGATACTAACTTTATTCAAGGAGTTCATTCATTCCTGAGTTCAAGCTCTTCATCCATTGCTTCAATCCCTTCATTCGTTGACTTCTTTTGCTGAATTCAGCCCCTTTGTTCACTGAATTACTTGCCTGACTTCTTCCTTCACCGAGTGACTTCACTCCTCTCATTCCATGATCTCAATCCCCGACATCAATCCCTTCATTTCCCAAACTCATGGCCATCTCTCTCTCTGACTTCAACCCTCCCTTCCCTGACTTCAATCCCACCAATCCCCGACACCAATGCCTTTATTTCCCAAGCTCAAGAACACCTCTCTCTCTGACTTCAATCCCACCAATCCCCGACACCGATGCCTTTATTTCCCAAGCTCAAGAACACCTCTCTCTCGCAGGTCGGAAGAACGGAGATTTGGAGACGGGATCGCACGCCGCCTATGACAACCCACACTTCTTGCCTGACGATAGCCTCGGTGAGTTTATCCTCAAAATACGTTTTTTATATATATATTTTTTTTGTAGGGGCTGATGAGGGTTATTGTTTTTGTTGCTGTTTTTGCTGTTGTTGTTGATGGTGGTGTTGCTGGTGTTAGTGTAGTTTTGGTAGTGCTGGTGTTATTGTTGTTGGTATAATGTTGCTGTTGATGCAGGTGATTGTGGCGCTGTTCTTGTTGTTGTTGTTGTTGTTATTATTATTATTATTGGTAGTGATGGTGGTGTTATTGTTGTTGTTCTCATTGTTGTTCTTATTGTTGCTGTTGTTGTTTAGATGTGTTTGAAGTGTCTTTTGTTATTGCTATTGTTGGTGTTTGTTGATGTTGTTCCTCAATGTTCCTTTTTTGTTGTTTTTTGTTCTATTTCTTTGTGTGATTTTGCTTGTTTTTCTTGTCTTTTTCTGATGTTAGCGCTGTTACTATCATTGGCGGTGTTTTGTTATTGTTGTTGCAATTCTTGTTGTAGCTGTTGTAATTTTTCTTAATACTATTATGATCTTTATTATTGTTTAAAATGAAAAACAATACATAGAAGACATATTCAAATTATCTTCCACTTTTACTTGTATACACACTAAATTTAGCCACTTTCATTATTTACATCACGCCTCCAATCAGATAGCACACACACACACACACACACACGCACACACACACACAAAAAAAAAACAGACCCACCCAAACACACACACACACACACACACACACACACACACACACACACACACACACACACACACACACACACACACACACACACACACGCACACACACACACACAATCTTGTATTGGTATATGTCACACATCCCCACTACCTGTGTTTAGTGTCCCTCTTACACACACGCTACCTGCTAGTACCCCTTAGCGTGGCAGTCAAACATATTCCTATCGTACCCCTTTCCTCTCCCCCTCCTCCCCCCCTTCCCTAACCATTCTTCCCTCCTCCCTCTTCTCACCCCTCCCCCCCTCATCCATCCTGCTCTGTGCGTTTACAATATGTCTGCCACAACGTTAATGAGTGGTCTGTGTCTCTTTATCTAACATTTATTCAAAATACGACTCTTGATGATGCAGAGTCTTGCATATGATATTTAGGATTTATTTCCCCCTCCTCTCTCGAAGAAAAATGCTAATCTGCATTTATTTTTAAAAACTAGAATTTAATATTGTCCTCCGACTTCTTTCCGAAGATTGTAAACAAAAGCTAGGCGTCGCGCTCCTCCGCTTTAGCTTAGCCAATAAGAAGCGCGTGGAATCCCATTCTCTTATTCTGATTGGCTGTCAGGTCCATTGATTTGGAACGAACACGACGCCCGAAAACCTTGTCATGTCAGACACTCGTATTAGGCCGATTAGCCATAACACGGACGAGGGCAGCCAATCGGATCCAAGGGTCAGACTGGCGCTGAGTTATGATTGGTTAAGGAGGTAGAGGGAGGAGGAGAAGGGGGAGAGGGAGGAGGACGGGGGGAGGGGGAAGAGGTAGAGGGAGGGAGGAGGAGGAGGAGGAGGAGGAGGGGCAGCAGGAGCGGGTTGCGTGGGGCGCTGTGAATGAGACGCAGGTGGGTGGCTGGCGGGCATGACCGACCTTGGCGCGGCCAGATGGGGGGAGGGGTAGGGTAAGAAGGGGAAGGAGGAGGAGGAGGAGAAGGGTTAGGGAGAGGGGGAGGGAGGACGGGAGGTGACGTTAGGAGTAGGAAGGAAGAAGGGGTAGGGATAAGAGGGAGAAGGGTTAAGAGCAGGAGGAGGAAAGGGGAGCTAGGAGTTTGTGGAAAGCGCAGGAGGTGGCAGAGCTTAGCTAGGAGACGGTACAAGGAGGTACAAAGTTGAAATGGGAAAGACGGAAATCGTAAAAAATGATAATAATAAAAATAAATCGATATGTATCGACGAAACAAGTTGCTGAAGAAGAGAGAGGTCAAGGAGGAGGAAGGGGAGGAAGAAGAGGAGGAGGAGGAAGAGAAGAAAAAGGAGGAATAGGAGAAAGAAAAGGAGGAAGAAGAAGAGAAGAAGGAGGAAGAGGAAAAAGAAAAGGAGGAGAGGGAATAGGTGAAGGAAATGGAGGGGGAGGAAGAAGAGAAAGAGGAAGACATGAAAGAAGAAAAAGGAGGAGCAGAAAGAGGAGAGAGATAGATAGATAGAGATAGGTAGATAGATAGATAGATAGAGAGAGAGAGAGAGAGAGAGAGAGAGAGAGAGAGAGAGAGAGAGAGAGAGAGAGAGAGAGAGAGAGAGAGAGAGAGAGAGAGAGAGAGAGAGAGAGAGAGAGAGAGAGAGAGAGGAAGAGTTGGGCGAAGAGGAACAGCAGCATATGTAGAAACGAGGGGGGAGGGGGTGACAGTAGGACATGAAACGGAAGGTGGCAGAAACGACATGCAAATGAGACCAACGGCAGTGAAAGCAGAAGAGTAGAAAACTGAAAAAAAATATATGGTAATGAGCAACGGGAAATTTGCAAGGGTATTATCGCAACCGTTGTCTAAGCGAGAACACAATACAACTAATTTGAAAAAAATAAAACAGTTACAGCAACAGATGAAGAATAAAAGAAAACAGACATTCAGAAGAAAGGAAGAAAAGGGGACACACGCAGACCAAAGAAAGATAAAGATAAGAATATGGCAACTCAGGAAGGCTAGGAGTGAGATGGGACAATTATGATAATAGAGGTGAGACAGACAAAGCGGAAAAAAATAATCCAAACGAGAGAGCAAGAGCGGGAGTGGAAGAGGAATAATGATAATGACAATAATGATGATAATAGTAACAATTATAAAAATGATGATAATGATGATGATTATAATGATATGGACAATGATAGTGATGATAATGATAATAGTGACATAATAATAATTTTCATGATAATAATGGCAATGATGATGATAATAAATAATAATAATAAATATAAGTGGAGGATGAGGGAAAGAAGAAGGAGGAGGAGGTGGTGGTGGAGGAGGAAGAGTAGGAAGAGGAGGAGGAGGAGGAGGAAAAAGAAGAGGAGAGGAGTAGGAAGAGGAGGAGGAGGATGAATTAGAGAAAGAACAAGAATAAGAATAAAAAGAAGTGAAGGAGGAGGAGGAGGTGGTGGAAGAAGGGGTTACACGAGGGAGGTTAACAAGGGTATGAGGGGGGGGGGGGATAATCAAGACTTTCTTTCTTGAATGGAAAAAAAAGAGTTGGAAAAAAATGAAAAAGAAAGAAAGAAAATACAAAAAACTGACAAAATAAAGAAGAAAAAAAATAGAAAGGAAAAGAATCGACAGAGAGAAGTGAGGGAAAAGAGGTAAAAAAAAAGGCAATAGATAAATAGACAGGACATCACACTCCTCACCCAACCCTTCCCAAACCATCTCCACAACCGATCGTTCAGAAAACTAATCGCTGAAAAATATAGATGAGATAATAAGAGAAAATTACGAAACAAAAGAAAGGAAAAGAACAGAAAAGGAATACTAAAAAATATAGATGTAAATAAAACATATCCCCTCCCAGCCCATCCCCACCTCCACAAACAATCATTCAGAAAAAAAATCGTAAAAAGACTTTAAAAAAAAGTGAATTTAGGAGAGAAAATCTTTAAAAAAGGGAAGCACGGGGCTGACCTGACCTTGTGCAATTGAAGTCGATTTGAAGGTTAGCGAGGAAAAA
>NW_028234409.1:38332730-38345230 GCF_977035675.1 Penaeus japonicus
GATGCTAGTCTTGTACAGAGAGAAGCGCCCGAACGACACTCCGAACGTGCCATTGACGTGCCCGGTGCAGACGTGCGCAAGCCGACGGCGAGGGCAGAAGGTCCCGCAGTCCACACTGATGCGAAATCTGACTCGAAGCTAAAATTCGGCATTAAAGTCTTGCCAGATTTGACAGGAAGAGTTCCTAAGCGTGACCTCGACCTCGAAGCTGGAGGAGAAATATCAGCTGAGGCTCCATCACTTAACATTCAGCAACCTCGTCTAGATCTTGAAACCGAATTGAACACTCCCTCGGTAGGAATCGAGACTGAGGACTTCGATGGGTCCAACAAAAAGCCAAGTGGCATCAAATTCGGTGTCAAACTGCCACAGATGAAAGTTAAGGCTGGCCAAGGAGACGTACCCGATGCCACTATTAGGATGCCCAACATACCAGAAGGTGAAATAAGACTTGGAGCTGAGGAAAACCTTAACATTAGTTTGCCAGAGGTCGAACTTGACGGGAGAGGAGTAAACAAACTCTCACTCGAACCCAAGACAGACGATGAAAAGCAGAAAGCTAAGGGTTCTTTTGGCATTGATATGGATTTCAAAGGCTTTGGCCAAGGATCGAACTCTGAACACAAAGAGGAAACGGACTCTGACAGAGAAAGTGGAAAGTCTAAAGGTTTTGGTAACATGAGCCTTGGTATCGATTTCAAAGGTCTGAAGAGAGATGATGATGTTGCTTCAGATGAAGAGAAAGTGAAGTCTAAAGGTAATATTGGACTTAGCATTGACACTCCAGACATTCAGATGCCAAATGTAGAATATGAACACAAAGTAGGTAATGTAGAAAATATGTCATCCAAATCTGAAAAATCGGGATTTGGGATCGACTTTAAAGGTCCTGACTTCTCTATGCCCAAGCTTAACCTTCAAGGTCAGGCTAAAGGCAAGGGTGACGGCGATCAGGCTGGGTTCGCTATGAATACCCCCGATTTTAACTTACCTGACGTGAGTTTCAACAAGACATTGGAGGTCGAAGGGGGAGTGAGTGCTGACAGCTTGAAGAGACCAAAAGTTGACCTTTCCCTTCCCGAAGGTGACTTAAAGGCTACAGGTGAAGTGAAAACTGATGCACAAGCTGAAGTTGATGCCTTTAAGAAAGGAGGTTTTAGCTTCGGCCTGACAGGTCCTGACATTAACCTCCCTAGCTTTGGTTTAGGTGGTCGAAGTGACGAAGAAAAGGATTCAGAAGGAAAGAACAAAAATGACACTGAGGGAGAAGGAAAAGATTTATCACTAGATATCCGAGGGCCTGATATTACCCTGCCGAATATGAGCCTAAAAGGGGGAGCAGACGCTGCATTGGAAGAGGTGAATGTAGAAGCAGAAGAAGTAGGTAAAAAGAAGAGCAAAAAGAGCAAGAAGGGCTTTAGTTTTGGATTCAAGGCTCCTGACTTTAACCTTCCTGGGATGCATTTCAAGGGGCGTGGAGATGATAGTGACAACGACGAAAGCAACAACTCCGAGAACGAAAAGAGAGACAAGAAAAGCAAGAAAGGCTTTAGCTTTGGTTTGAAAGGTCCTGAAGTGAACGTTCCAAGTGCTAATTTGAAAGTTCAGGGTGATGCCTCCATGCCAGATGAAGGAAAGGACTCAGATGATGAAGGAAAGAAGGAGAAGAGGAAGAGCAAAAAGGGATTCAGATTCGGCTTGAAGGGACCGGACGTGAACATGTCAAATGTCCAGGTCCATGCCGAGGCAGACGCAGGCACAGACAACGATGATTCGAAAGATAAGAAAAATAAGAAAGGGTTTTCCTTTGGATTAAAGGGTCCCGAGGCAAACGTCAATCTTGGAGCTAAAAGCATCGAAGGCGAGGGCTTTGACGTGAAAGGTCCTAATGTAAACATACCTGATGTCAGCTTGTCTGGTGATTTAGATGTTGGAGATCGTGAAAGACCAGACGGTGAAGATGATAAGGACAAAGAAAAGAAATCTAAGAAAGGATTTAGCTTTGGGTTTAAAGGTCCTGACGTCAGCTTACCAAGCATGAGCATCAAGGGAGGTGCAGAAGAGAAAGATCTTTCCGATGATGAAGATGGAAATGACAGAAATAAAAAGAACAAGAAGGGTTTCAGTCTCGGGTTAAAGGGTCCTGATTTCAATATGCCTAGTATGAGTCTCAAAGGAAATAGCGAGGGAAATGACAATCAAAAGGATGAGTCTGATGACGATGGTGATAAGGATAAGAAATCCAAGAAAGGATTTAGTTTAGGATTTAAAGGACCCGACTTCAGTCTACCCAGTATGAACATTAAGGGAGACGATGAATCCGACGACGGTGAAGATGACAAGGAGAAAAAGGCAAAGAAGGAATTCAGTCTTGGACTGAAGGGACCTGACTTTAATCTCCCTAGCATGAGTCTGAAGGGAAGTGCCGATGCAGATGCGAAGAAGGAAAACACTGATGATGAAGAAATTAGCAAAGACAAGAAGTCCAAAAAGGGATTTAGTCTTGGTTTAAAAGGACCTGATTTCAATATGCCCAGCATAAATATCAAGGGTGGTGTTGAGCACGGCTCTGAAAAAGTGGAAGATGACGATGAAGACGAAAAAGAAAAGAAATCAAAGAAAGGATTTAATATTGGATTTAAGGGTCCTGACTTCAGCCTGCCCAGCATGAGCATCAAGGGCAGTGGAGAAGGAGGTGACAAAGGAGAAGAGTCTGAAGATGATGACAAAGACAAGGACAAGAAATCAAAGAAAGGATTTAGTCTTGGCCTGAAAGGACCTGACTTCTCAATGCCAAGCATGAGCCTCAAAGGAAGTGCAGGAGATAATAAGGATAAGGATGAATCTGAAGATGATGATGATGATAAGGGCAAGAAATCAAAGAAAAGTTTTAATCTTGGATTCAAAGGGCCTGACTTCAGCCTTCCCAGTATGAACCTCAAAGGAAGCGCAGAGGGAGAAAATAAGGATAAGACTGAATCTGAAGACGATGATGATGATAAGGACAAGAAATCAAAGAAAGGTTTCAATCTTGGATTCAAAGGACCTGACTTCAGCCTTCCTAGTATAAGCCTCAAAGGAAATGCAGAAGGAGACAGCAAGGAAGCTAATGAGTCCGACGATGATCACGAAGATGGAAAGAGTGGGAAGTCAAAGAAAGGTTTAAATATTGGGTTTAAAGGACCTGACTTTAGTCTGCCCAGCATGAGTCTCAAAGGAAATGTAGGAGGCAGCAGTGAAAAGGAACAGCCGGATAACGATGATGATGATGAAAGCAGCAATAAGGATAAAAAGTCCAAGAGAGGATTTAATATTGGGTTGAAAGGTCCTGACTTCAGCTTACCAAGCTTGAGTGTTAAAGGAGGTGCAGAAGAAAGCGATAAGGTAAAGGAAGAATCTGATGATGGCGAAGACAAAAAGGGCAAGAAGTCGAAAAAAGGATTCGGAGTTGGGATTAAAGGGCCCGATTTTAGTCTGCCAAGCATGAGTATCAGAGGAAGTGCTGAAGGTGTTGAAGAGAAAGAAGAATCAGACGACGAGGAAGATAAATCCAAAGGTAAGAAATCCAAGAAAGGCTTCAGTCTTGGATTGAAAGGCCCTGATTTCACTCTACCCAGTATGAGCATCAAGGGAGGTGCAGAAGGTGAGCATGACAAAGAGACATCTGATACCGATGATAATGATGATAAAGTTAAGAAGAACAAGAAGGGCTTTAGTCTTGGATTTAAGGGCCCTGACATTAACCTACCAAGTATGAATATCAAGGGAAGTGGAGAAGGTGGCGAAAAGGAGGAGAAATCGGACAATGATGATGAAAATGATAAAAACAAAAAGTCAAAGAAAGGCTTCAGTCTTGGACTTAAGGGCCCTGACTTTAACTTGCCCAGCATGAACATCAGGGGCAGTGGGAAAGGAGACAAAGATAAGGAAGATTCTGAAGATGAGGACGATGAGAAAAAGTCCAAGAAGGGCTTCAGTCTTGGATTCAAGGGTCCAGATTTCAGTCTACCAAGTATGAATATCAGAGGAAGTGGAGAAGGAGGAGATAAAGAAAAGATGGAACCCGACAACGACAACGATGATAATGATAAAAGTAAGAAGGGTTTCAGTCTTGGATTCAAGGGTCCTGACTTCAGTCTACCCAGCATGAGCATCAAGGGCAGTGGAGAAGGAGGGGACAAAGGAGACGAGTCTGATGACGATGGGAAATCTAAAGACAAGAAGTCAAAGATGGGATTCAATCTTGGATTTAAGGGACCTGACTTCAGTCTACCTAGTATGAGTCTAAAAGGCCATGGACAAGATGATGGGTCAGAGGCTAAGAATGATAAGGCAAATGGCAAAGACTTCAACCTTGGACTAGAGGGTCCCGATGTCACTCTTCCAAATGTAGACATGAAACTTCATGGTGAAACTCCCTCTGGAGAAGCTTTGGATAAGGACAGTGATGATGACAATTTAAAATCAAAGAAAGGTTTCAGTTTTGGGTTCAAAGGCCCTGACATAAACCTTCCAAGCTTTAGTCTCAAAGGCCGTGATCGAGGTGATGGTGAAGATGACTCAGAGGAGGAGAAAGATAAGGATGGGAGAGATGTTAAACTTGGTGTAACAAGACCAGAGGTCAAATTACCAAATGCTGATATAAGTGCCGAAGTGGAGAGTGACTTGGATCTAGAAACTGACAATGAGAACAAGAAATCAAAGAGAGGATTTAGCTTTGGCTTACCAAGCTTTAGCCTCAAGGGAAAAGGAGACAAGGCTGACAATGATGAACCACAGAGTGATGAAGACGAAAATGAGAAGAAGAAGAAATCCAAGAAAGGCTTCAATATAAACTTAAAAGGTCCTGATTTTAACCTATCTGGTGTCAAGGTAAAAGGTCATGGAGATTTAGAAGGTTATGAGGGGAAATTACCAGAAGCCACTGTCTCCAAGACTGTAGAGATATCAGGATCAGATATTGAGCTTCCATCTGTAGACCTCAAAGCTCAGGGACAAATAGATGATGAAGACACAACTAGAGGAAAGAAATCAAAAAGAGGATTCAGCATGGGGATCAAAGGCCCTGATTTCAGTCTCCCAAGTATGAATATTAAAGGCTATCCAGAAGGAGGCAAAGATGGAGAAGATTCAGACAATGATAATGGAAATGACAAAGATAAGAAGACCAAAAAAGGTTTCAGTCTTGGACTAAAAGGCCCTGATTTTAATTTACCAAGTATGAGCATGGGTGCAAGTGCTGAAACAGATAATAAACAGAATGATGAATCAGATAATGACGAATCTGGTAAGAAGTCCAAGAAAGGCTTCAGTTTTGGATTCAAGGGTCCTGATTTAAGTATGCCTAGTATGGACATCAAAGGTGGTGAAAATGATGACAAAAAGTTGTCCAATGATGAGGAAAAAGATAATGATAAAAAATCTAAGAAAGGATTCAGTCTTGACTTTAAAGGACCTGACTTCAGCTTACCTAGCATGAGCATAAAGGGAGGTGCCGATCAGCATGATGAAGTCAAAGAAGCATCAGATGACGATGAAGATGACAAAAGTGATAAATCTAGAAGAGGCTTCAATCTTGGTCTAAAAGGTCCCAATATCAACTTACCTAGCATGAACATCAAAGGCAGTGGGGAGGTAAGAGACAAAGAAGAATCAGACGATGATGAAAGTGTTAAAGATAAGAAATCTAAAAAAGGATTCAGTCTCGGATTCAAAGGACCAGACTTTAGTATGCCAAGTATGAGTGTCAAAGGAAGCACAACGGATGACAAAGAACAGTCTGATGATAATGAAGACAAGGAGAAAAAATCCAAGAAAGCATTCAGTCTTGGATTTAAGGGACCTGATTTCAGTCTTCCTAGCATGAAGATTAAAGGAAGTGCAGATGACGGTAATGCAAAAGACAAAGCTGATGAAAGAGATAGAGATCTGGATGGGAAGTCAAGCAAGGGTTTCAACCTTGGATTAAAGGGTCCTGACTTCAATCTCCCTAATGTTAGCATGAAGGGAAATGTGGAAGGGGATAGTAAGGATTCAGATAACGATAGAGAAGACAAAGATACGAAGTCTAAGAAAGGTATTAGTCTAGGCTTCAAAGGTCCTGACTTTAGTGTACCGAGTATGAGTATCCGCGGCAGTGGAGAAGGTGACAAGGAACAAGATGAATCTGAGGATGACGAGAAAAATAAAGAAAAGAAGTTAAAGAAAGGTTTCAGTCTTGGATTCAAGGGTCCTGACTTCAGCCTGCCCAGCATGAGCATCAAGGGCAGTGGAGATGGAGGTGACAAAGGAGAAGAGTCTGAAGATGATGACAAAGACAAGGGCAAGAAATCAAAGAGAGGATTTGGTCTTGGCCTGAAGGGACCTGACTTCACAATGCCAAGCATGAGCCTCAAAGGAAGTGCAGGAGATAATAAGGATAAGGATGAATCTGAAGATGATGATGATGATAAGGGCAAGAAATCAAAGAAAGGATTTAGTCTTGGCCTGAAAGGACCTGACTTCTCAATGCCAAGCATGAGCCTCAAAGGAAGTGCAGGAGATAATAAGGATAAGGATGAATCTGAAGATGATGATGATAAGGGCAAGAAATCAAAGAAAAGTTTTAATCTTGGATTCAAAGGGCCTGACTTCAGCCTTCCCAGTATGAGCCTCAAAGGAAGCGCAGAGGGAGAAAATAAGGATAAGACTGAATCTGAAGACGATGATGATGATAAGGACAAGAAATCAAAGAAAGGTTTCAATCTTGGATTCAAAGGACCTGACTTCAGCCTCCCCAGTATGAGTCTCAAAGGCAGTGCAGAGACAGGTGATAAGGAAGGAAATGAATCTGAAGATGACGAAGATAAAAAGGGTAAAAAGTCTAAGAAGGGCTTCAATCTTGGATTTAAGGGACCTGACTTCAACACACCGAGTATCAGCATCAGGGGAAGTGTGGAAGGAGACACGAAAAACAAAGAATCCAATGAAGATGAGGATAGTGAGAAAGACAAAAAGTCCAGGAAGGGATTTAGTCTTGGATTAAAAGGCCCTGACTTTAGCTTACCTAGTATGAACGTAAAAGGAAGTGTAGAGGACGATGATAAAGGGAAAGAAGAATCAGATGATGATGATGATGCAAAAAGCGATAAAGATAAAAAGTCCAAGAAAGGCTTTAGTCTAGGTCTAAAGGGTCCTGATTTTAATTTACCAAGTGTTAGTGTTAAAGGAAGTGGAGAAGGAAGTCATAAGAAAGGAAACGAATCTGATGATGATGTAGGTGACAAAGACAAGAAAGGAAAGAAAGGGTTCAGTCTTGGCTTTAAAGGACCAGATTTCAATATGCCCAGTATGAGGATGAAAGGAAGTGCAGAGGGAAATGTAAAAGAGAAAGACGAGTCTGACAATGATGAAGAAGATGATAAAGGAAAGAAATCCAAAAGAAGTTTCGGTCTTGGCATCAAGGGACCGGATATCAACCTACCTAGTATTAACCTTCGGGGTCACGGGGATGGACATGATGATAAGCGAAAGGAAAGTGACCACGAAGAGGATTCAGAAATCAAGGCAAAGAAAGGTTTTAAACTGAATCTTAAGGGTTCTGATGTGAGAGCACCTGATGTAAATCTGAAGATGAGTGGACGTTCGGATGAACTCTCTGATGAGGAAAAGAAAAATTCAAAGGGACTCGACTTTAGTCTCCCTAGCTTCAACTTGAAGGGTCATAAGCAAGAAGGTAAGGGTGAGGATGATGACCATGATAGCGAAGATGAAAGCGGTAACAGCAAAGAAAGGAGAGGTTTCAAATTTGGATTTAAAGGTCCAGATATAAATCTTCCAAATATGAATTTGAGACGTTCACAAGGTCATGACTCTGACGATGAGACTGAAGGTAAGATGAAAAAGAAGAGCTTCACTGTTGCTCTAAAGGGTCCTGAAGTTCATATTCCTGACACTGAAACACATGTGGGAATAACTCACAGTAAACCAGAAGTCAGTATTCCTGACATCCACACAGGAAACACTAGTGCAAAAGTAAATGTTAACATTCCAAATGTAGATACCCCAGATGTAGACCTAGACTCTGATCAAGGCACAGCTTCAAAGAAAAAGGATAAGTCTTCCGGTTTTGGGTTCAAAATCAATGCCCCAGATATAAATATGCCAGACTGGGATCTGCGAATGAAGAAGAAAAATTCAGAGGGCAAAAAGATGGATGTTGATCTTCAACTTCCCAATGTTGAAGTTCCTGATATTGAAGCCGAAAGTGACCTCCCAGAAGTTGACATTGATTTGAAAAAGTCCAAGATAGATTTACCAGTAGTTGATCTAGAAGCTGACACTAGCAAGTTGACTTATTCAGAGTCAGATTTGGAGAACACACAGCACTCACCTGGATTTGGCATGGCCTTTGGTTTCAAAGGTTTTAAGAAGCACATTGGTATTGATTCACGGGGGACAGAGATTCCCAGTGCTCATGACGCAAATGTACGTGTAACTGCTGGTGAACTTAACCTTGGAAGTCCAAATGTCGATATTCCCGAGGGCACTGTAGCTGCTAAGAAACGTGAATTTTTTGAAGCTTCCAAAGTATTGCCAGAGAGTGATGTGAGGCTGAAGGGACCAAAGTATTCACCTGCTAGTGAGAGCGGAACCTTCAAGATCACAGCAGGTGGAAATGCTGAGGACGATGGAGAAAAGACAAAATCAAAATCAAAGGGAAAAGATGAGGATGATGAGGAAAAGACAAAAACTAAACACAAATTTGGTTTAGGCTTTGGCTTCCGAGGCTTTAGTCGATCGTCTGACAGTGAGGAGGATACCCGAGAGCCAACATCATCCCTAATGCCCGATCCTGATAAGCAAGAAGTCAAAGAGGACAAAAAGAAAGTCAAAGGGAAAATGAGCTTTGGTTTCAAGGGTTTCACACGTTCATCAGACACCGATGAGGAACACGGCGAGAAAGTCTCCATGGACCAGGACGGTGATGAGGAAAAGCCACGACCGAAGGTGAAGGGTGGTCTTCACTTTGGGTTCAAAGGCAGAGGGAGCAGGAGCTCAGACTCAGAGGACAATAATGACCAGGAACGGGTAGGCACGGACCCACAAGCCGAAGGTGGACCTGTCAAACAGAAGTTGAAACCAAGTCTCAGCTTTGGTTTCAAAAATAAGAGCAAAAGTTATGATGTAGAAGGTGGCGATGCCGAGACTGACTCTGCTCGGCGAGACACAGAAGTTGAGGAGGAGGTAAAGGTGAAGTCCAGATCTAGCCTAAACTTTGGCCTCAAGGGTTTCGGTAAGACTGAAGGAAAATATGAGATGAAATCAGATTCTGAGGGAGGCGATGCTGATGAGAAACTATCCCTCGATACACGTGGTGATGATTCAGCTAGGAGCAAGTCACAGAAGAGTATGGGTTTTAATTTCAGAAGTAAGAGTGGAAGAAGTACCTCTGATTCTGAGGGTATTGACGCTGAAGACCGAGTAGAGTTTGATACTCGTGGCGGAGAGGAGAAAGTAAAGGAGCCAAAGAGCAAAGGAATTCGGTTGGGTTTCAAGGGTTTTAAGAACCTGAAAGGGAAGATCCAAACAGAGATTAACCGCATGAGACATGACAGCCATTCAAGTGATGATGAAGCTAATCGTGAAAGTAATGTGAATGAACACCCAAGTGCTGCAGAAGCAAAGAGAAAGAAAAATGCAAAGAAGAAGAAGGATAAAGAGAAGAAGAACAAGAAAGATACAGAAGATGTTTTAAACACATCAGAAGAAAATGCTATGGCACTTGCTGCAAATGCAGCCAAAGACAATCGACGAAAACGCACAGAAAAAGTAGCCACCTCTTCTTCATCATCTAGCTCATCATCCAGCTCTGATGAAGATGATTCTCCCACAGACATTAAAAGGAGAAAGAGAAATCGAGGACGTGGACGACAGATCGCGACCGGGGTTACGGAAGTTACAATAAATGAACGTCCTGTCGATGTGGAAGTCATTGAAGAAGTACAAGTGACTACCCGTCAAGTAAACGTCGTCATACCGGAATTAGCTTCATCTCTTGAAACTCCCCATTTAGATGAAACTGACATTGTTTATTCCAAACGCCGTGCTCCAGAGCCTCCACAAGCTACTGCAGCATCAGGTTATGCTGTAGGAAAGAGCAATTTAGTAGTACGGGAGGTTAGATTAAAGTCCTTCCAGCCACCAGAAGGAGCCACAGAGGTTGTAGAAGTAATGCAGAAGAGTGTTTTGGAAAGGCAAGTTCCACCTCTTGTCCTGCATGACACCACTTCCACGGCATCAGACAGCGATGTTGAACGAGGAATTGTTGGAGCAGTAATTGAACCCATTACCTCTTCCACTCCGAAACGACCACCAACAGACTCTGAAGAACTAAAGCGTAAGGCAGCATCTCTAGGAGATCTTTCTCGCTTACACACTGAACCTGAAGTTGTCAATGTTGTTCTCGAGCGTGCTATGTCCCTAGATTTAACACGTGCTGAGGCAACTACTGCTGCTGAAAATGTACCCAGTCTTCAGCATCCCCGAAGACTGCAGCTTCCAGACTCCTCTGCTACATCAATAGATGAGGAGGACGAAGTTATTGGACTACGAGTGGATGGTGGTATGGGATTACGACGTGCAGGGCAGTGGGGCACCCTTGAAGAAGCTTTACAGTTCAGAAGACACAGTGACCTTAGTTTGGCAGAAGCTGTATCACCAAGAGTCACAGAGCCTGAAGGGGAGCCAGTTTCACACATTGAAATCAGTGGCTCTACCTCCATCACCGACATCTCGTCCACCCAGTGGGTCACAGCTTCAGAGACCTCAAGGAGTATCACGCTTCACCATCGAGAAGAGGAAGATCAGGACGAGCCTCCAGCACTGCCTTCCACTCCAGCCCCAGTGGGTGGTACCACAATCACATTACTGGACGGCGATGCAACCATTACGGGTGGAGGTGTGGAGGTCACTCCTGTCACAGTTGTCAAAGACACAGGTGTTGTAGTTGTGCAAGCTAATGCTCCCACAGCCGAGGAGAAACAAGTCAGTAATTTCACTGTTCAACTTCGTAATGTGACTTCACAGGAGACCCACACAACAAAAACCATACCCACCAGTAGCAGCAGTAGCAGCCGCAGCAGCCTTAGTAGTGACAGTGAGGTTGAAGGAATAGCTCATCATGAGGGCGGTAATGTGGATGGTGTGACGGTAACGGTGGCGCCCCGAGTTAGCAGTGTAGACATCAGTGGCCCTTCATCCATTACTACTGTGCCCCCTCCTGTACCCCCTAAACCTAGAGGTTCTCGTGCACAGTCACCACCCCAGCTCGTAGTTCCCCTACAGGAGCCTACACTCGTCACTGTAAGGGAAAACGGTGCTGTTGTCGTAACGACAGATTCCCCACATATGGAAGGCATAAGTCTGGGACATGGTGGAACAATTACCAGGGAAGGAATTGAGAGTGTTACTCTGGGACCAGCAGTTACTAACATCGAGAGTGTCACAGTAGGCCCAACCATTACAAGGGAAGTGACCAATATCGAGGGTGTAACGCTAGGATCTTCTGTCACCCGAGAGACCATTGTCGTGGAGTCCTCGGAGAACGGCAGCAGCTTCCCAACCCATCTCCTGCGCACCGATATGTCCTCTCTTCCGCAGAAATCCCTCACACAGATCACGGTTGACGGGGGTGGCTACACAGTGACCGAGGGCGCCCTCAGCAGGACACTAATCATCTCAACACCGGCAACTCATGCCCATTCTACCCCTGGTCCCGACTCTCCGCCTCCCACCCTGCAGCCCCCACAGTAGGAGAAGGAAACTCCCTCTTTTGCCAGAAGTGAATGTGGGCTCCAGCTCAGTGGCGGAATAAGAAGTTGACTAGACTCCCTGTTTTCGTCCCGAATATTCGATTAACACCCGACCCTGATCGTGGATCCTGTGAACGTCGATCGAGCGACAGAATTAATCGAAGTTTGACATCCTTAACAGTGTCATTCATGGTGCACGCACCTGAGTACCCAGATAATGATGAAATCAAATCTCATATTTATATTAAGCAATATTGCCTAAGTTCAAATTTTGTTATGTGTAAAATTGAAGTATAGATATATATATGTAGTTTTTTTTATCTCTCTTTCTTTCACTGTATTTTAATAATGTAAGGTTGTTGGTAATGAATTTATGTTACAACAATAGATATTCAGTTTTAGTTTTGACTTTAAAAATTAAGATTCCATGCGATTTTCTTAAAAAAGCAAAGCATTTATTGAAGATTAAGCATAATGTACTCTATTGTTTATTCTAAGGTCTAATATACATCCAGTTCAAGCATTCAAACACTAAAAAACTATCACGTGTATTGCCAACTACTCTGTTCTCTAAAACCAAAGTTTGTTTCCGTATCATATACCGTAAAGAACAGCTTGCCAGTGAAGCTTGACCATAAGACAGAGTCGCGCTTATTTGCTCAAAACCTGCGAGATGACCCACTGACACCGAGGTCTATCTCTTTTTCT
>NW_028234409.1:38360230-38377730 GCF_977035675.1 Penaeus japonicus
TCTAATTCTTGTAGTGTACAATATGCATTGCATACATTTATAGGAAAGAATAAAGTCTTTCATGTTTTTCTAATACATACATATATATCTCCCAATTTTAACACCCATTGGAATATAGGATGACCAGCAGCTTTACTTGGTGATGGAATTCCACCCAGGTGGAGACTTACTGTCTCTGCTGGATCGCTATGATGGCACATTCTCTGAGGACATGGCACGCTTTTATCTGGCAGAGATTACCTTGGCTATACATGACTTACATTCCATGGGTTATGTGCACAGGTACGTTACTGTTGAGACATTTGTACCACTCTAATTTTTTATATAATTTGTAGTATTGGTGTTGATGTCTTTTATTCATCATGTTTATAAATAATTTGGTATTTTGCTAACATTTCTGAAATTTTCTGACATCCAGGGATATAAAGCCTGACAACATACTGATAGATAGATGTGGTCATGTCAAGTTAGCAGACTTTGGTTCGGCAGCAAAACTCACGTCTTCAGGTGTTGTCAGAAGTAAAATGCCTGTTGGGACTCCTGACTATATAGCTCCAGAGGTCCTGCAGTCTCTTAATGAGAAAGCCTCTGGTGTCTCCTATGGGGTAATGCCAAATCAAAAAATTATGTACTGATATATATCATTTTTTCATGTTATGTAAACTGAGAATGTCTTCAGCAAACTATGCTTTCTGTTGATCTTATAATTGAATCAAACATTTTTACTTATCTTTTCATATAGTATTTTTCTTTCTTTGCTCCATATTTTGTTTGCATTGTATGTACTTTTGTTGACATATTCTGTTTTTTCTTCTATGATTGACAGGTGGAATGTGATTTGTGGTCCCTTGGAATAATGGCCTATGAAATGTGCTTTGGTGATACACCCTTCAAGGGGGAGAAAGTGGTTGATACGTACAGTAACATCATGAACCATAAGGTAAGTGAGAGTTTCTTGTCTTGATTATGAGAAAAAAGTTCTTGGTTTACATTGTGGAAGTAAGCACAGAATAGATAGATGTGAAATTACAATTTGCAGAAATATTGTAATAATTCTTTTCCCCCCACCCACCCACCTGCTTCTGTTTCAATTATCATGATTTTAATGCTGCCAGTGCAACATATTATAGCTACAGAATATAAAATGGAGGGAGAGAGAGAAAAAACAAAAATCTATAGTCATATGAGATGCTGTTCACATTGTAATACTATTTTCCCCTTCAGAAAAAACTAAAATTTGATGATGAAGATAATGTAGTCAGTGAGGGAGCGAAGGACCTTATCCGTGGCTTACTTGAGGAGGCCAATCATCGACTGAATCATTCGGCAATTGTCCAGCACAAGTTCTTTCTTTTGGTGAACTGGAATGATCTGCAGAACTGTATGTATCATCTTAAAACAATGTTTGCAGAGAAAGAAAGATACTTTGGTATTTATTTATTTGTTTATTTAATTATGAAGCAAAGGGGATGAAAAGTACGTTGATTGTGCCTAAAAGTATGGAGAAAAGTGAAGGATTAATGTTTTAACTTGTGCTAAGAAAAGGACAGTTGTGTTTAAATATGGATTTGCATTAGAAATTGACTGTTTAACATGAATTACTGATGCTTAAAATTAGATTTGGGACAACATAAAGTTAGTGACAGGGCTTGACTTTTATCTTTCTATTATTACTGTGATGTATAAAAGACATTTTTCTTCTGTGCAGTTGTTTGTGCAAATTTCAGATTACTAAATATTCATAACTAAATCAAATTTCTTGATTTTTCACTGCTCTTGGAACAATACATTCCAGTTCATCTGATATGCAACTGCACATATTTGTTTGTCTGTTTAGTCTAGTGTTTGGTATTTGTTGATGATAATGTCATTCAAAGTTTTTTTTTTCTCCTTTCAATGTTAGTAAATGTTACTTTTGATTTTACTTCTTTTGTATATGCCGGAGATGCAAATTCTTTCTATCTTACAAAGAACAAGTCCATCTTTTGCACTGAAATTAGACATCACAGCTCATCCAACTCGTGAACTTATGGAAACAGATATGCAAAACCAATGGTGATGATGATGTTATATGAGATAAATTTCGAAAGAATTGTAACGATTGATTATGTTCCAGGTCCCCCACCTTTTGTCCCCATTGTGAACAGTGTGGACGACACAAGCAACTTTGAGGAATTTGAGAATGAGAGGAGGCTGCCCAACGTTGACGCCTTTCGCACTCGACAGGGCTTCTCAGGCCGTAATTTACCCTTTGTGGGTTTCACCTACAATAGGGGAAAGACCAATGGGGAAGGGTAAGAGGAAATTGTGTCTCTTTAGGCCTGTGATTTAAATTTCACTTCCTGCAAAAGAGTGTGGATATATCTTGTATGTAATTGTTTCATTAATATTTTAGTTGATATCTTTTTCAAGGCATGGTATTATTTGTGAAAGAGCGTGGCTAAGCTTCTGTTTTGAATACGATTACTGTATTAGTATTTTTGGTTTATAACATTTTTTGGAATTAGTATTTAGGTATGGTAAATATTATGGGATATAATTATATCTAGTGATGTAAATAGGAAGCATTAGGAATAGAGTTATGGTTCATACAATTCTTTGATTAAAGATTACAATAGGTAGTATCATGTGGATTTTATGGTTAATGACAAAAGCAGATGTTACAGTGGACATCAAATCCTCTCAGTGGGGTTGCATTTTATATTTATAATTGTTTCTTTATCTTCTTCTCAACTCAAGCCTACATCCTCAATTGATGCTTTTAGGAACTCCTGTAGGAAGCACAAAGGTCTTTGTTAACTGTCATTTTAGATACATGTGCTGTCCAATGGGAGTTAATTAGTATATTTAGTAAACCTACCTGACCTCACTATCACATTCCTTGAATTTTTTGGAAAAAATAATTTTGTTTCTATTACTATTGATGTATAATAGGGGTAATTAAAATAGACAAAATTCAAGGTATGAAGTAAAAGGGTAGGGTCAGGAGGCCCTTATAAGTGGTGACTATACAAAAAGAAAAAAGAAAGAAAAATCAAAGAAAATCATGGGTACATGCACTCCAAGCATCATTTTATCAAGTTGTGAGTTATGAGCAATAGAGAGCAGAATTTCTTGTGGGTAAACAAGTGCACTTGAATGTGATCTGAATGTTTACAACTGATTTTTCTTCATTCTGTGTCGGTGCAGGAATAATTTTGATAATTTAATTCAGAAAGATTTTTTGGTGATACAACACACAGGGAACCATGTCATTGCAGCAGTCATACATTTCCTTGCTCTCCAGATCCAGTCCTGCTCCTGGGGTTAGAACGACTTCCATCGGTTCGTCGATTGTCAATGTCTCGCTCCTCGATGAAACCTTTAGGGAATCGTCACAGCGTGATGAACAAGTGAAGGCCCTAAAGAAGGAAAATCATGAGCTAAAACTGCAGGTGAGTCTCTGAAGTCATTATATTTTGCATATCTTTTGGCTCTGTACATCTTAAAATTGCCATTCAGGATGATGTTACTGACAACAGTGAATATACTGATTTTTGTAATATCCTCATATTTCCCTCAGGCTCTGTAGTAAAATAAAAATAGGAGAATTATTTAAATTTCTCATTTTATACTTACAGGTTGAGAATCTGAGAGATAAGGAACATGGCAGGGAGGTCCAAGCTAGAGACAGGAAATTAAAGGAGGCTGAGTGCAGGATTGAATATTTGGAAAAGGAGAGACAGCGCTTGGAGGAGGAAAATGTCCGCTGTGAGAGAGCGGCGGCAGTAAGCATTTTCTTTTTTTTTCTTTTCTTTTTTTAAGTTGACAATGTAATTGTCTTTAGAAACTAATCTTTTCTCATCCTTGCATGTTATTTTCTGTTCCTTATTTTGCAATATGAAAATTTTCTCTGCTCATCAAATGACATTTAGACATTTTTCCCTTTTGTGGCAGACGTACAAGAGAGACCTTGCCCTAGAGAGGTCAAACCGTGTACAGACTGAGACTCAGACAATTGAACTCGTGAGAGGAATGAAGAACAAGTGGAAGCAGGAGGAAGCCAAGAAGCTAGAGGCTTTATCTAGCAAGATTGCAGTAAGATTCCTTGATATGTTTGAATACATTTTTTTTCTTTTTTTTTCCATATTTTCTCTCTCTATTCATAAAAGGTATATGTAAATCAGAAATCATCCAGCTATTCTGATCCAGTCACTGTGATTTTGGTACTCTGTATATCTGGATATGTGATTGATTTGTGAGTAATGTGCAATTCCATCTTTCAGGCATATGAGGAAGAAATAGCTTTCCAGCAGTCCCAGCACAAGGAAATAGTGAATGCACTGGCTGAGAGGGAGAAGGAGTTCAAAGTATTTGCAGCTGAGACCCAGAAGTTGAAGAAGCAGCTCCATGCAAAGGTGCAGTGCATGGCAACTGATTCATGATGTTATATTGTTTTTTGGGCTTCAGAAATTTTATGACTTCATTTACATTCTTACTGTGGCAGTGTCTTATTAATGAAGACTTTTTATCATTTTAAAAAGAGTTGCCATCTATTATAAAAGTTTGCATATTCAGTTCAAATTATAGGATTTTTGCTTAGTAATTTGATTTTTTTATGATGACATATACCAGATTCCAGGGTATTGCTAAATGGTTGTGTTGCCTAGTTTGTCCTTCTGTAAGAGATATACACTGTGTTTTTAACTAATTGCAGGAGAAGATGGAAATTTCCTTCCAAAAAGAGAAGGCTGAGATGGTGTGCGATGGAGACTGTTCCCCAGCCCAAGAGGCTAAGCAAAAGCTAGAGGAACTCATCCAAAAGCTGGAGAAGGAGACAGAAAAGAGAGAGAAGATTGCCACAAAATTGGAGGCAGAGGCATCGCTCAGGAATGAATTGGAGAAGGAGCTCCACCAGAAGGCTCATGTGGAGGATGAGAGCAAGCTGATGGAGAACCAGCTGGAGGAACTTAACCAGAAACTATCAGAGACTGAGAGGGCCTTGGAGGCAGCTGAGAAAAGGATGAAGCACGTTGAACAGCAGGTGAGTACTTCATGTCATGAGTTACCTTGATGTGTAGACTAGCTTTCACTTTAAATCCTGGATACTTCATCTAGGTTATTATACACAATTGATTATGCTATTTAAATTTCTGTAACTTTGTAATATCTATTCCACTTTTCTTGATATGGTCTTTAGGGCAGTTCTACGGTGCCAATAGCTGTACTGCATTAGTTCACAGTATCATTATATCTGAACTATAGATACAAGTATTCATTACTAACCAATATTCTTGAGTGCCATTAAAAGTCAGTGATGACCAGAGCCAAGAAGACATTGTATATAAAGATACAGTTAAACCTAGATAGAAGAAAAAAAAAAAGGAAATACAAATTCTTTGATGATACTATTAAAATCAATTGATGCTCATATTTGTTATTCTTTTTGGCAGTAATTTTTTCCATATCTAAACTTAGCATACAAATTAACAATTTCACTAGCTTTTACAAATTACAAATTCCTCTTCCATACAGAATCATGCTGCAAAGAAGCAGCGAATTGATGAACTGGAATGCCAGCTCACTCAAGAAAAGAAGGAATGTTCAATTCTGCGGAACCAGTTGCAGGTAAATATATTTTATGAGGATTATAAATATAGATAGATAAATGTCACAATTGCTTCTTAACATTAACAGCTGTATCCCTAGTAATTTTCGCTCTATGGTCTGAGTCATTATCTTAGCATTTTCGCATCCTGAGTCATGTTGTTTTCTCATTGCTGTACACATTTTACAAAATATTATTGGAACAATTGCCATGTCCTTTGTCTAGGGGATGGTTGATGAAGGCAAGTGTACAAAAATTAAATGTATAACAGCATCGTCATTGTCCTATGCTTCTTACGACAGTTGTACTGGTATGATCAGTATGCCAATGGCAAAGGTTTAAGGATATGGCCATATAGTACTTGCTTTATATTTCCCATGGAAATACACTGTTATTAGTTCCAAAGAGATTAAGGGGAATTTTTCTTTATATTGACAGCTAACATGAATTATTTAATTTAAGTGGCTAATGCTTTTTCACACTTTACTAACTGGCTCCCATACTTTGTGATATGAAGGAATTAACAGGACGCCTGAATGAATCACGAGCTAGTTACGAGAGCCTGGACTCCACTCGTAGCCTGAGGGAAGAGGAGCAGGAGGCAAAGATTAAGGAATTGGAGCAAGAGCTGAAATTTGCAACTTCAGGGAAATTAGACCTTCAGAACCAACTTGCAGTTGTTAGGGCCAGGGAAGGTATGTGTGGAGAAATTGATTTTAGACTGATTCACATCACTTTTGATTGAGAATATAGTAGATTCTGCAAGTTTTATATTAATAAATAATAACCCGTAGGAGAGCACAAGAGCAAGATATCAGAACTTGAGCTGCTGCTCTCTAAGCTTGACGACACTGTGCGTAGTTTGGAAAACAAAAAATCATCCACGGAAGCTTGTGAGGAAACATTCCAGGCCAAACTGCAGCTTTTTGAGACTCAGCTGGAGTCGGCTAAGGCTGCTAGTGAACAAGACAAGGAAAAGTGCAAGAAGCTGTCTGAAGATCTGAGAGTGGTAAGGGATGATACTGTGATATGATGGCCGCTTTTTGATATGAAAATTAGCATGAAGAAATTTATTGAGCTTGCTAGCTATTTATGTTTTTTTTTTTAGAGTTAAAGAAGTAAAGACATAGGAGTTTATTTTTTATAAAGTAAGATTAATATAACTTGGAATTATATTATGAAGGAAAATAATGAGTGCAGACTATCTTCTTGATGTGAAGCATTAATCAGTAACATTTACTTATATTTAATGATATTAACAAGATTAACAAAATGTATAACCACTGAGAAAGATATACTTGCATTCCTTCAGGCAAAGGCTGAACTGTCAGACTGCAAATTGGACCTGCGTGTAGCCCAGAGAGATGCCAAGTCATCGCAAGACACAATCTCATACTTGAGGGAGCGAAGCCGAGAACAGCGCACGCAGCTTGAGGAGAAAGAGGTTAGATCTTACAGATTCGCAGCATAACCTTCAATACATTTAGTAACAGATTGTCATCATCTTCATCATCACTGTTGTTATTATCATATTATTACTGTTATTGTTGTTATTTATTGATATATTGATACTAATTAATTATTTAACCAACTGATTAATTTTATGTTCAAAGAAATTTGCATTGATTTTCTATCACATGTGCAGACCTGCTCTAATGGTTGTTTGCATCCCCACAGACAGCCATAAAGAAAGTTAAAGAGCTGGAAGAAGAACTCCGCAAGAACATGGAAAAGCAGGAAGCAGAGATCCAGAAGCAGGAGGCTGAGTTTGAGAAAGAGAGGGCAGCTCACAAGGTAATCAATCAGGACAGTAATTTATTTGAGATAGAGTATATGTATTTTGTTCTTATGGTGACTTTAATTCTCATGTGGAAGGACATACATGTGATGGATAATGTAGTGCAGCATTTTGATATCCACTTTTGAGTTTGGTTATCTTGGTTTATGAATATAAACATTTGATACAATTCATTTAGTGTTTAGTTTTGTACCTCCTTCACTGGAGCTAAATAAAAAGCTATCATCTGTCAGGACATCAGATAATTCTGATTAAACTGTTTCATGTTCAACCCATTCATGCCTAGGCTTGTATTTGCATAATGCCATTCCCACCAGCTTGATGATAAGTGTGTGATTTTTCCTGGTGTGATGCTGCACTCTGCCTCTATTTTCACCTGCTTCAATGGGGTGATAATAGGAGGTTTTTGTATTTGCTTGTATTATTTTCACAAGTGAATAAAAATATGTCTATACAAATGGAACTCCTATGATTATGTACATATGTAATGATGTAAAACATATGTTCCTGTGGAACACAATATTCACATGACGTGATATTATGTATCCTGGTGCGAATGGGTTAACGAAAATGGTACTTGGCACTTGAGAAAAATTTTTGCAGATTAGCTGAGGTAAGAGTAGCTTTTTTCATTGTTATAATCCATTATTTTCCAGAAATCAGTTGCCGCCCTGGAAGAAAGGATCAAGAATCTTCAGGAGATCAACAAGGGGTCCGAGGAGTTGCAGAAGAAATTGCGAGATGCCTACCAACAAGCGGACAGTCTCAAGGTACCATTGGATTTATTTAGATTTATTCAGTTTTGATTCTTATATTAATCTAGTTTTTTATACCAAGCTGGATTCTGTAGTGATATTTTATTTGTTATTTTTTTTGCATTATTGTTATTATTTTTATTATTCTTATTTCTTTTTTTTTTTTTTTCTTTTTTGAGTAGAAAGATAAGGTTGACAACTGCATTTCGCTGACTACTATTGTTAGTTTATTTGTAGTTTATGTTTGAGTAGATGGTTAGAGAAAGTAGAGTGGGATAAGGGTATATTAGTTCTGATTTTATTTATCATTGAGCACGTTTTTTGAATAGTATTGTCTTGATAAGTATTCATAGTAATTCAATTTGAATTTATCAATCAGTACTTTAATTTCTTTTTTCCTCCTCTTTCTTCCACTTTTTATTCCTAAAATTTTATCTGTAATTTATGCATCAACACTAGTGGCAAATGTAGAGAGTATGCACAATACACACTGCTGTTATTTCCAGCTTGAGAAACGTGGACTGGAAAGTCAGATCAAGATGGTTGAATCTGCGCGAGAGGAAATCAAACAAGAAAAGCAGAACATGAGAAGTGAAGCTGATGACTTGAGAAAGAAGCTTCAGGACTCAGAGGCAGTGAGTAATGGAGAGAGAGAATGTAATCAATAATGTCATTAGGCATATTTCTTACAAGGCATCTTTGTAAATAAAGCTTAATAGCAAACTTAGTAAGGAATGAAAATATCTGTATTGACTGTAATGGGAATAAAAGATATTGCTATTATTAAGGTAATATCTTGTTTACAGCTCCATATATTACCTGGGTCAGAGCTATTAGTATCTAAAATGTTCCATGCTGTTGCAATAATGCTTGTGAACTTGCTTGTTGCAGACAATAACTCAGCTAAAGGAACTGTGCTCCATGCAAGATGAAGAACTGACAGTGATGGAGTCCCTTTCTGAACAAATCAAAACACACCAGGAGGAGAAGTAAGGATGTTTATACTCAATTGTTTATGATGAAAGCTATAGATCACTTTCAGACTGCATTGGTCATGCTGAATTTTAGTGATGGAAGTATATTGCATAACATTTTGTATTAAGATTGCTGAATATTTTTTTTTTTTTTTTTTTGTCAATGAAAACAGTGAAAGTAGATAGTACAACATTTTACACTTAGAAGTTGCCGTGTCAGGAAAAGTAAGATATTTATCAATACAATATCTCCATTCTAGATATGGAAGATTATCTTTCATATTTGATATGAAGTTGTTCTGTGTCTTGTCTCTTGGCAATGCCTGTAAATTTTATTGTAATTATAAGACTAATGGATGTTTTTGCAGCCTCTAGCCAGTAAACCTAAAAACTTGTCATCTAACAGGGACAAACTCCAGGAAAACATTGAGAAACTCCAGACTGATCTGAGGACAGCACGGTCATCTGTCAATGAAGAGAAGTCCCTGAAGCTTTTCCAGGAGAGGAAGGTGAAGGACTTGGAGAGCCAGCTCAATTGCAGAGATGAGGAGAGTGACCAGCAGGTTGCACGACTCAACGAGCAGCTGCAGGAGTCTAACAAGTCCAGCTTAGAACTACATGAACAGGTATGGGCTGTCTTGCATCCATGATGTTTTTATTTTATTTTATTATTAACATTATGATATGCTTTTTTGGTTTGTTTGTTTTGATTTTGACTTGCCCTGGAGCCTTGATACTCATGCTCATAACTCTTTGTATAGGGAGATGCAGGCATTAGTTGAACTGAATTGTCAGTCAAAATTTCACACTAAAATGCATGGAAATATGAATAAAGCAAGATGAACATTTAATTATTTGTTAAAAAATAAGAAAAGAAAAGGTAACAATATTTTGACATTTTAAGATTGAGGGCCTGGAAAAGGAACTCAAAGAGGCAACTCTCCTGGTTCGCAACATGGAACGAGAGTTCACATCCCTCCAAGGCCAGCGTGACTTAATGCAACATGAGATTGATGGCCACATTCATCACATCCACACACTAAAGGAGTCCAATTTCAAACTGACAGAAGCGCTGGAGACAGCAGTGTCCAAGGGAGAGGTCTTCAAACAAAAGTATGTTATTTTGAATATTGATCAATATTTTCACTATCATTTCATTACAGCTGAGTAGTACTTAAGTTATAAAGAATTTTTGGAGCAAAAGTATGTTTTATTTGTATTTATGCTGAATAGTATTTGAAATGTTTTAAGATATACTGCTTCATGTTGCAGTGTGACAATTTTACATTTTTCAAAGGGATAAAGATACAGAGACAAAAACCATCTGATTTTTGTTTATTGTTTTTAAAGTAATAGTTAAAGGATATCCAGAAATATTCAGTCATTCCTCCATTATTTAACATTTAGATTAACCCATTCATGCTGGGACGTATTTTTGCCTACTCCCGCTAACGCTTCATGCCGGGGTGTTTTCTCACTTCGTACGGCCTTGCTGATCCTCTTAGAGTGTTTTTCACCCACCCTATTCTTATGGTTTTCATGAATGTGTCTACAATGTAAAGGCACATAAAAATATTGCCATGTTCAGATGAGTTATTTTAGTCAAAAAAACTGTTACAGTAATGCCTTTTTAGTTTTATTTTATTGAACTTTGCCTATATTCTTCACTTCTATGTGAAAATATCAAAGGAAGGTGGAAGCAATTTCTTAGTGGGGCATCAAAAAACATGTTTTATACTTTATGTGAATAATCACACGTACATATGAGTATGTACGTGTACCTCGTGATGTGACATGACATGATATCAAGGGTAATCAAATTAGAAGTTGTATTGCATTAGTAATTTTTTACTTTATTTTATTTCTTGATTTTACAATAGTTTTTTGACTCAGATCTTTTTATTCAACCGATCAAGAAGCAGAAATTACCATGATGTCATCAATATCATGTAGTTTTCTGTGACATCATTTTTTTTTTAACATTATATCTTATTTTATGACATTCAAACACCTAAACTAAAATAACGGAGTCTAAGAAATTATGTAAAACGTTTATATTTGAGAACAATCTAGCGATCTATTGCTGACGTTTCAGCATGTCACATTGCCCTGCCCGGGACTTGGCCAGAAAATGCACCATGCCTTAGGGCGCCACCCAGGTCCGGGGATATTTTTTGACCCCGTGATAGCACATCAACCGGCACGAATGGGTTAAGAGTATGATAGAGTTGGGAGAAAATATAAAATATAAAGACAATTGAAAGTAACAAATATTTTTTTTGGGGGAAGAGTGACCTTAGTGAGAGACCTAACTCAGAGGATAACAGAAAACGGTAGAAATAGTATAGGAGACTAATCATAATAAGTTTTATATTTTTACATAATGTTTCATAAAGAAATATTAAAAGTATTGACAGTAGGGTGCATCGGTACTTCCCATGGTATAAGCGAATCACACTCTTTGCAATAGTAATGAAAGTCAAGTGCTACGTATCATATACAACCTATATATAGTATCTGGAGGAAAGAAAATTTAATCTAAGAGAACTCAGCCATGAAGCAGTATGTGTTTCCTTAGATATGTCATGAGCACTGTGAGGACGCAGCATATGTGTCCTCATGTTCTAGAGGTTAAGTCTTTTATCTCAGACAAATATACAAAGTTAGACTGGTTAGTACAGTGCCCACCCTATGTGATGAGGGATTAATCAGAAATCTAGGATAGAAGAACCTTGGTACTTAGGTCCTGATTATTTGTCTTTATCATTTTAGATATTCATGAGTAAGTAAGAAAAATGGGAAGAAGAACTAAACAAAAAATGGGGGGCTTCTTCATAGATTGAAATTAATGTATTTTGACTGTGGAAGTATGTAAAAAAAAAAATTGTGTTTATGCAGCTACTGAAACCTACCCCACCATTTCTAGGATTGAAGAAGTAGAACGCTTGCTATCAGATCAGCAAGTAATGTTTGAGGATGAAAAAATCAAAATGAAGAGCACCATCGAGCAGCAGACCAAGCTGATTGACTTCTTACAGGCAAAGACTGACAACTCTAAGAAGAAGAAGGTTAGTTGCAGAATTCCTTACTTATATGCAGGTCAACAAAAATGCATTCTTTCTGTGATTCTAATTTTTAAAAAATCATGTTAAATTGAAATTGATTATTGGATTACTGAGGATTATTACTGAGTAGCAGAAGTGAGCAAAACTTGATTCTCTGTCATTATCAAAAAAATGATGAATGCTACTTAGGTTTGTTCTATAAGTTGTATATTAGAATGATGATATCATCCATATCCTACTTAGGTCTTACATTTTGTTTTTTTTATTTGTGAATTATATTTTATTTTATTAATGAATGATAGAAAAAAGCTGTTGAATAGAAAGAACAAATCTATGCAATGTAACTTACCTTCATTGTGATCTGAGTGTCTATGCTTTCGTCAAGTTCTCAAGAAATTTTTAGAAAGGATGGCCTTGAGCTGTTATTATAAAATGTCTTGTTTTTTATAGAATTTCAAGGAAAAGTTGTTTGGAGGGAAAGACAAGGAGAACACTGGCTTCAGCATGCCACACCAATACAGAGAACTGGAGGACCTGTTGGCTCGAGAGCGAATGAATGGCAAGCAGATCCAAGACCAGTTGATCAAAGCCCGGGCTGAGATTGTGGCATTAAGAGCTAATGGTCAGTGAAATGGGACTATTTCTTGAAATCCATCACGTTATTCTCTAGGTTTCATTAGCTAGTCTTGTGACATCAATAAATATACTGATTTTGATTGTTGTTATCTGTGTATCTTAAAACTTGTGATTATTTTATTTTATGACTATGGAGCCCTTATTGTACTCATTTTTCATTATTAACTTATAATCCTTATCATAGCTGTTTCATCATAATTGTTTGATCACTGTGTTAAAACTAATATATGAGCCTTATTTTATTCTGCTGTCCAATTGCAGGTGGCACACTGGACAACAAGAGTGTAATGGGTACTCCTCGACCCCCTAGAACCCCCATGGTCTCGCGCACCCCCCTCCAGATAAAGACCCCCCAAAACAAGAGAGCCTTGGAACACATTGTAGACTCCCCCAACATGCAGGAAAGCAGCTCCAAGCAAAGGATGCGGCACAACATTCCCCATAGGTTGGTATGGGTTAAGGGTTGTGCTTGAGATTGGAAGCCTCAGTTCTATTGGATATGTGTGTATGTGGTTTTCTTTTATCTCTTTTTTTCAGATAAAGGTTATGTGTTTTTTTTTATTAGTTTAGACTGTTGTTTGCTATGACATTTTCATTCAGTTTAATTTGATTACATGTTTTCCTATTGATTTAGACTTGTAAATGTTTTTTTTTTTCTCATGTTTTTCAGAGAGATAATAAGAATACATTCTGAATTATTAATTTGATGAGCCTAGTTTTGCTTTACTGCCTTATCTTAGTTATTTAAACTATTTATCTAATTTGTTTAAACTATGTATGGGCTCTGATTTCATGTACTGTTGCAGGTGGCAATCTGGCCTTCAGATGAGAGCAATACGGTGTGCAGGTTGCCTGGACAGCATCCCCTTTGCTCGAAATGCTTCCAAGTGCCAAGAGTGTGGAATAATTGCACATAATAAGGTAAAAACAAGAGTTTTGATAGTAGTTGTACACATGAACCGTCCACTTTGTTTTCTTTTTTTTCTCTCTTTCTTTTTTCTACACATAGATAGTTCCATAAGTGCTCATCATCAAGGGGCCAATAACTTTTACTTGAGCTCTCATGTTTAATTTAAAAAACATATATATATATATATTACTGGTTTTATTGTTATTAACCCACTTACGACGGGGGCATTCCAGCCTTGAATGTCCCAATGCCGGGGCGTTCGAATTATTAGGCCTAAATCAATTGAATGGCTGGCACAATACTGTGCCGCCCGGCCACTGGACTTTTGAATGCGCGGTACACATGCTGTACCACCCGTCCTGTGTGGGTTAACTTATAATCCTTATCATAGCTGTTTCATCATAATTGTTTTATCACTGTGTTAAAACTAATATATGAGCCTTATTTTATTCTGCTGTCCAATTGCAGGTGGCACACTGGACAACAAGAGTGTAATGGGTACTCCTCGACCCCCTAGAACCCCCATGGTCTCGCGCACCCCCCTCCAGATAAAGACCCCCCAAAACAAGAGAGCCTTGGAACACATTGTAGACTCCCCCAACATGCAGGAAAGCAGCTCCAAGCAAAGGATGCGGCACAACATTCCCCATAGGTTGGTATGGGTTAAGGGTTGTGCTTGAGATTGGAAGCCTCAGTTCTATTGGATATGTGTGTATGTGGTTTTCTTTTATCTCTTTTTCAGATAAAGGTTATGTTTTTTTTTTTATTAGTTTAGACTGTTGTTTGCTATGACTTTTTCATTCAGTTTAATTTGATTACATGTATTTCTATTGATTTAGACTTGTAAATGTTTTTTTTTTTCTCATGTTTTTCAGAGAGATAATAATAATACATTCTGAATTATTAATTTGATGAGCCTAGTTTTGCTTTACTGCCTTATCTTAGTTATTTAAACTATTTATCTAATTTGTTTAAACTATGTATGGGCTCTGATTTCATGTACTGTTGCAGGTGGCAATCTGGCCTTCAGATGAGAGCAATACGGTGTGCAGGTTGCCTGGACAGCATCCCCTTTGCTCGAAATGCTTCCAAGTGCCAAGAGTGTGGAATAATTGCACATAATAAGGTAAAAACAAGAGTTTTGATAGTAGTTGTACACATGAACCGTCCACTTTGTTTTCTTTTTTTTCTCTCTTTCTTTCTTTTTTCTACACATAGATAGTTCCATAAGTGCTCATCATCAAGGGGCCAATAACTTTTACTTGAGCTCACATGTTTAATTTAAAAAACATTTATATATATATTACTGGTTTTATTGTTATTAACATGATGATGATGATAACAGTAATAATGTTAATAATGATGATAACGATAATAGTATAGAGGTAACTTTTTCCTGAAACGTCAAGATGGGTAAACATGATGATCAGGTAAGCCTAGTAAGTAATTGAATGGAGAGGAAACACTTATGGTGAACACATATGTCAAAAGAAATAAGAAAAAAATAGGATAAAACACAGTGGACAGTGCAGATTCCTGTTGTTAATGGGTTAAGGTCTGGATGCAATTTTATAATCCAAGTTAGTAGAGGCTGGAATTGATGTTTGTGCCCACTGGTGATATTTTACCCCTTAAAGCCAAATGACATGACATTCATGTCATAGCTTGGCTGGGCTCCAGCTGGTTGATATGAATTTCTGGTCATGGCTTTGTTTAGTCTTCAGACCAGGTGATTAGGCATGAAGTGGCTGGTTTTAACCTCAGCATGTGTGTGTCTTTCATTTTGCTTTTTTCCTTTTTCTTTTTCTTTCTGTTTGCAATTCTTCCGTTGAGCAACAGGTTGAAGATGCACACCATATTCATCTCTTTTTTTTTTCTTTTTTTTTTTTTTTACTTTGGAATGAAAATAAAAGATGTTAATCCTGTACGCTGAAAAAAAAATAGCACTTTAACTCACTTTATATTACCTACCCTAAGGGTTAATCTAATGTATTGTTTGTATCATATGACACTTCCAATGCTTTTGTCAAAAGTGTGCTATTTTTTTCCATTATATATTTCTTTCTTATTACAGTGTTGTATGGAATTGCCATCAACTTGTGGTCTGCCTGTCCAGTTTGCAGAACATTATGCAAGAGGTTGGAGTTCTGATTCTCCAGTTAAATCCCATGGTTCTCAGTCTTCTCAGAAATGTGTGATTCAGGGACTGTTGAAGATGCCAAAGTGAGTGCCTTTTTAGTATGGTCTAACTCAGTATTTGATTGTCTCTTTTATTATTTTAATGGATTGGAATTTAATTACAGTGTTTGTGTATATCTTGTACGGGTCTTCAAATTTTGACTAGAAGTACCCAAAAAAACATTGGAATTCATAATGAATCCAGAGGAGGGTCCTGGTCCTATATCCCAAAATGATGAAACAGAATGTGCAAAGATAGATTGTAGTTTCCATGGACGAGTAACACTTCTAACCCAGTACTCTAACTTAACTCATTGCAGATGGTGATGTGTTTGCTCAGGATTGGCACTAATGCCACGTACATGGTACCCCAGATGGGTTTTATTTTAGAGTGAGGTAACTTCATGTGGCGTACGACATACTGTATCAATATTGTAGTTAACAAATTATAGGATAGGGTCCCTATCAGCTGTTTATTTTCTTTATATTCAGTGTGATAGAAGTGTTATGGTTTTATAGGAGGACAAAAAGCAACATTATTATTTCATATTCTTGTAATGCCATTATTAAATATGAAAAAAATAACCATTCACAATGAAGATAACATGTAGAGATAGGGAAGAGGAAGGACATCTGTATTTATAACCAAGTGTCATAGCACAAGGTAGCACAGGGGTATATTGTAGACATTGGGCATGGTTTGAGTCCCTTTTCTCTTCTCATTCTGCCTGCACGTCCTTTATTGCTGGTACTTTAGAGCAAGCAGTCGACATCCTGCCATGTGTCATCGCTCTCTGAAGATACTGCTTGCTAGAGACTGAATGGGTGCTATCCAAGTGTTTCTTTCCTGTTGGTACCTATGTAATATTGCCTCGGGGACGTCACACTGGTGTGTCGCCCCGTCATCAGGCATTTTGCCGTGTCACACGGGTGTGACACACCATCATCATTGGGTTAATGTTAAATATAGCACAACGCCCACCATCAGGCCTATAACTCATGTGTTATGTATGTCCTGACACCTGTCTGCAATGGCTTAGTACAGAAGGTCATACAGGACTACTTTGGTATTTTCTGGACTAACATTTAGTATTTAGGAAATAGGAATCATAATGCCTTATAAGTGTCATACACAAAAGGCAAGGGCATTTCCAGTGAGAAATAAGAAACATCTAGGAAAAGAATTAGATCTGGAATTAGGTGTGTGGTATTTATTTATTATGATAATATTTTGATTTGGCAAATAATGAATACTGTATAAATTAATTAAGGAGAAAATGTTAGGTACTAACAAAGAGCATCACAAATTGCTCTGAAGTATTTATAGATTTTATAGTTTATTTATAGTATCTATAGATTTTATACTGTAGCCTGATTTGAATTAGTCATTCCCTTAGGTGAGTCATCATCTGTATAATAATTTTTTTTTATTATTATTATTTTCTCATAGGTCTGGCAAAGCCTGCTGGGAGAGCCGCTTTGTCAGCCTGGAGCAAGAGGAGATCCTGATATACGACCATGAGCCCAGCAGTGGGATGCAACCTCGCTCCAAGATCAGCCTCTCGCGTCCTGGCTGCATCACCACTGTCATGTCTGC
>NW_028234409.1:38435230-38442730 GCF_977035675.1 Penaeus japonicus
TAACACTCATCTTCAAAGTATCATCTCAGCGTGGAAGATGGTGTGTGTGCGCGAAGAAAGAGAGAGAGAGAGAGAGAGAGAGAGAGTGAAAACATAAATACATACAGACAGATACGTATATCATAGATATACATGAATACATGCATATATACATATATGTATATATATATATATATATATATATATATATATATATATATATATTCATATATATATATATATGTATATGTATACACACACACATTAATATCTATCTACATATGCACACACACACACACACACACACACACACACACACACACACACACACACACACACACACACACACATATATATATATATATATATATATATATATATATATATATATATATATATATATATATATAAATATACATATATGCATATATGCATATATGCATATATACACACATTCATCAATTCATAGATAGATACACATACAAATAGATAGACCGGTATAAGACATGAACATGAAAGAAAGCAAATTGAAAGAAATTTGAATAAGTGACTAGAGAGAAAGAAAAGGACAGGAAAAACAGATATGAAAAAAGTTAGATTATGGGTTGGGGTGAAATCCATAGCGGCCTACCTGTAGAGAATTTCTTCCTGTGACACAGAAACAAATAATTATACAATAAATCGACCTGACAGAACCTCTTAAAAACAAACAAACATATGAGTGGAGACGAAAGGATAATGGCGCTGCGAACATCTGATCGAGTTTCTAACTAAATGATTAAACAAAACCTAGCTTAGTAGCTTGCTTTTTAGGCCTATGCAAGTTAAATAGCATTAGTCGATATGAACACGATGGTGCTTGTTGGTACAGTTCCAATATGAATTATACACGATCTTTATTAATGTGAAAAAATTAAGAAATATTTCTATGAGGTAAAAAAGACGAAGGAGGCGAAGAAGAAAAGAAAGAATAGAAGGGAAGAAAGAGGTTGCTCAAGAACCATCCAGTTCCAAAGTCCACACTAATGATATTGGGTTCAGTAATTTTACGTCATTCAAAACATTGATGCCGCTGTAGCATATACATATACCTACATGCATACATATGTATATGTGTATATATATATGTATATGTATGTATATATATACATATATATGTATATATATATATATATATATGTATATATATATATATATATATATATATATATATATATATATATACACCACACACACACACATATATATATGTATGTATGTATCTATTTATATTATTGATTAGTAACCTGTTCGGTAGTGGAAAACTAGGAAGGGATGATAATTTACGTAAATGTAAACAAGTGATACTTTATGGACCATAACATATTTTGTGGACTGTCAGAGGAAAATGTCAAATCAAGGAACGGATGAAGTAAAGGGTTGAGTATAGTGCATGGATGACTGGCCGAGCCATGGGGTGGGCGGGTGGATAGGGGGGGAGGGAGTGTCGCTGGGTGAGGAGGGTAAGCGTAAACAAAAGGAAGTCAAATGTAAGGAGAAAAGAAATGGAAATGATAGCAATAAAAGTTAAAAAGATAAAGGGTAATAAATTATATTTCGGTTAAGAGGTTCTCATAGAAAAAGGAAATTGCGGCGATGCTTCTGTAGAATCCACGGTGAAGGGACTGTGGAAGTTGGAGTTGGATTTTGCATTTGAAAGTGGGCGTAGGAAGCAACTGTGCTCATGGGAAAAGGAAGTACAAGGGACTGGGCATAGCGGAAGGGAAGAGAGATAACGAGAGAGAGATAACCATGATATTGATGATCTTTGAGAGAGCTTAAAAATGAACGTAATAAAGGAAAAGTAAAAAACGGAAGAGAGAAAGCATCGTTTAACAGAAGGAGATAGAAAGCTGTAGAGAGAACAGCTGTGCAAACGTTTTTTTTCTTTTCTTTTCTTTTTAATAGCCACGGGCGGGTAGCTCTACCTGGCTGGCTGTGAGAGGGACATAGCAACGTGTGAGGGATGTGAGAGAGAGGGCGTAATGGGTGGTGAGTGGGTGTGGTTTTCGGTGGTTGTGGGCGGCGTGTGCGCGGGGGAGGGGAGTGTGAGGCAACACGGCACGCAGGCTTGGCCGTGCCGGATACACCGAAAGCGTATTACCCCAGGGTGGCCGCGCCCGCGACCCTGGGGGCGGAGGGCCACCAGAGCCCGGGCCGGTGGTGTGCTGCGCCGCGGCAGGGGGTCGGGGGCAGGGCGCAGGGGAGGGGACGGCCCGCCCGATGCCCTGCGCCCCCGAGCGCCGTCGCGGCAGGTGGGGTCGCGCCGCAAGCGGGCCATGGGCGGCTGACCGCGGGGATGGGCGGCCCGGGTGCGGCGGTCCCAGGCTGTCTACGCCACGCGCCTTGTACAGGCACAGCTTGAAACATTTCCACAGTATCACACAGGCATGGTGTTTAGAGAACACTTCAGTATCATAATATATATATATCATATAAATATCATCAGTCTTCATGTTCCTATGTTAAATGAAAACAATGCACTCGAACACGAACTTCAAGTCTATGTGCGGCCCAGCGTCAGTCCCTTCGTACAGGTGGTGGTGGCTGCGGGTACGGCGG
This sequence comes from Penaeus japonicus, assembly GCF_977035675.1. Taxonomy (NCBI): domain Eukaryota; kingdom Metazoa; phylum Arthropoda; class Malacostraca; order Decapoda; family Penaeidae; genus Penaeus; species Penaeus japonicus. The sequence goes on from NW_028234409.1 coordinate 38,437,811, forward strand.
TGGGGGTGGTGGTGGTGGTGCGGGGGGGCCTAGGGACGAAGGGGGCGCAGACGAGGGGCAGACATCGCCTCACGCCTCCCTGCCCATTTCGGGGGGGCGGGGATATATGTATATATATATATTAATAGAAAAGAGAAGTGAGAATAAGGATGATTAAAAAAAAGGGGAGCGAGAGGTCTGCCCACACCCCCATTATTGCCTTAGTTCACCACCACGCCGCCAGAGGGGTCAACGAAAAAAAGTTCCCCCCCCTTTTTTTCCTTCACATCCCCTCCCCCCTCTCCCCTTCCTTCCAACGTGAGGTGAGGGTGGAAGGGCGCAGACGGGAGGAGATGAGATGGGAAGGAGGACTGATTTACAGGTAAGTCTGTCTGTGCAGGTGGACATTTGCGGTGTTGCCAACTCTACAACTCGTCTTTTGTTGCTGCGAGAAAAAATATCTTATTCTTTTTTCTTTAAAGAATCTCACAACAGAAAACAAAATACAGAGAAGAAATGATGAAACGCGAATTTATGTAAACGAACAGAGGCAAATAATAAAGAAAGGCAGACTGGAAACCATCATTAAACAGACGGATCACAATGTACGATCACAACTTAAACATTTTTTTCCTAAGGAAAACTATCAGCCTTTCTATTTTCACGCCTTCTTTCCGCTTTCCTGTTTTTCCCTACTAGTCGACTCATTTCCATTGTTCTTGCCCAAGTTTGCTAAGGAGGAGAAAACTTTGTATCCCTCATTCTAGACTATTCTTGGAGCATGTATGAAAATAGGGTTTATAATCATAAAAAATATGAACAAATCCAAAAACCCAAGTGATGGAATACAATCCTTGATTACATAAAAGGTTTAAACAAAGAATATTGAAAGTGCCTTTCTACCAAGCATACAAAGTTGTTGTTAACCATTTGTCAAGTCTATGGCACGCGTAAGTATGAGATAGGAACAAAACATTATGGGTTTCCATCGCCCTGAGAAAATTTGGTGAGTTTTTTTCTTTTTCAAAGCCTCGATCATAAAGTGTTTTCTACTTTTCTTTTGTAGTATTGTTATTATCATAATTATCATCAATATAATTTTATTATCATTATTGTTATTATCATTATTATTATCATCATTATCATAATTATCATTATCATCATTACCACTATTATTATCATTATTACTATTATGCTCATTATCATTATTAATATGCTCGTTATCATTACTACCTCTTGCCATTCCGTTCTTATGTATGCATCAAATGCGGTGAAAAATCCTTATTTTTGCAGTGTCACTTGAATATATTTTCTTGTCAGTTATAATAAAAACATTCTTTTTCTATATTACTTTACCTTATCAAGAAGACTGCCAACTAGTCAAACATCCAATTGCTGACGTTGATATCAACAATTAGATTGTTAACTAGAAGAACATTGGTTATCAAAGTTATTGCCAGTTAGTGAAGCATCAATTGATGACAAACCAAATTAGATACACGTCAGTTAGGAGACTAACTGACCATGCAACGGTCAATAAAGCATCAACAATTGAGGCACAAATTAACCCCGCATGAAATAGTGACAAATCTTATATTTCAGCTTTTAGAAGTTGATTTCCAACAAGCAATACATCATGCTTTGTTTTCGTATGGGCATTTTTAAGTAACATTTATCCTAAATCGGCGACAAAGAAGACGGGGGAAACTAGCTTTTATGACAGATAAATTTCCCAGCGACATTGTTCATTTTGTAAATACTAGAAGTTATGGTCTGTTATAATGCTATTATATTTAATTATGTTCGCTCCGTCCTGAGACTATAATGCTTGTAAACATATCTCGTAATATCAGTTGAGACTGCAATCTGGCAAGGGATTATTGAATAAAAAAGACAGTTTGCTGAATAACGGATTTCATGACCATTTTTTGAGGATGTTTATAGCCAGACTTGAAACATCTATACTTTTCTTTTGGTAAACATGACACATTTGGCATTTTTTTCCCTATTGGTCTATATGACTTCTGGTTAACACATTATTAGAAGGCTTTTAACTCACAAAATGTTCCTATAACTGAATAGATACAAGTGGGTGAAAAAGTCCATGTAAAGTGACAATAACAGTAACAAAATACAGAGAGAGTTTCTTTTTTTTTTCTTTTTCCTTTCTTTGTTAAAGAGAGCACCTTGGAGAGCGGGTCCTGGTTAGGTGAGAGAAGGGAGCTTCGCCATTGGAGGAAACACGTGTCTTGACCCCCAAGAGGATCCCCTGGACAAAGGACGACGAAAAGGGTATCGAAGCAAGAGGGAAGCAGAAGGAGAATAAAGAGGAGATAAAGGAAATAAGAAGAAGAAAAAGAAAAGGGGAGGTTACAGTAGTATTAACTTTCTGTCTCCCCTTTTCTCTCTCTCTTTCTTTCTGCCTTTCTCTCTCTCTCTCTCTTTCTATTTTATCTCTTGTTCCCTTTCCCTTTATTCATACCTAAGCTATGTCATCTTGAAAGTGTCCAGGTGGCAAAACCTCCCGCCCTCAACTGGAGTGGAACCAGCTGGACTAACCATGGACCCTGCTTTAACCTGAGTGACATGGGCTGTAATACAGTCTTTATCTTTTTTAGAATTGTGATCTGATTTTCTTATCATTTTTTTTCATCCCTGGTGGATTCCCTGGTTTCAGTCTCTCATTCTCTCTCGCTCTTAAGACAGTCATGATGATAATGATTTAACTCGAGGCGAAGGTGGGTGGGAATGAGGGCTGAGTGTAGGAGCACAGCCTCGTGTACACTCCAGCACTCCCACACTCCCACTCACTTGAGAACCGACCAGCTGTTGATGCTGTCTCTCTCGCTCTCTTGCTCCCGTTCTGATACCATATGTATGTACATTTATTCTCTCAACACTCTTTATGTATATATGTATGTTTTTTTTGTTTTTTTTCGTTTTGTTTTAATCAACACAGTCAAATCGATTTTTTGCTTCATTAGTAGATACAACAAATCATAACGGTTCTTGTCATAGAAATGTTATTTGTTCTTTCAGTTTCTACATTTGTTTGTATCTTTCGAGCGTGAAATTGTACATAAAAGTCCATAGACAGAAGCTACACTGAATACTAATGTAGCCTTTTGGTCTATGTCGCTTTAGACAAATCATCTTGGAACCAAAAACACCAATGTGTATGGGAAATTATGCTTCTATATAGATATATTTCATAATACACAATCTTAGCCACATTTCCAAAAAACAAATGATACATAACAAACATATATTTATATATATTTATGTATATATATATTCGTCCTCGTGCAAGTGATGTTACCAGTGACCAGCTAAGGTATCTTCAGACATTTTAGCTCTCCTTTAAGAGGTGAAAAAAAACAATAGGACAAAAATCCCACAATCAACAATTGTCTCCTGGTCGCTTGGTCAGTGGTACCATCACCATGGCTACCGGGGTGGGGGGTGAAGGGAGGGGGCGGGTCTAGAGGGATCCAGATACAACACATACAACATCACAAAATCGGTGAGGACGACCAGTAGATCAGCGAATATATATGCATATAATTTCTTTAAAAGGGGAAGATAAACTTTTTCTCTTTCTTTTTAGATATTATTTCTGGGGGATTTTGCCTCTAGACCCTGGGCTAACAATATGGAAATCAATCAGTCAGCATCCTCAAGGTGGTAAAGATTTCTGCTGATTTGTTTCATTATACATTTAAATTATCATCATCATTATCATCATCATCGCTGCCATGCAATCAAATTTCCATTGCATCGCGATTCCAGAGAGATGGAGTCGGGGATTCACAGGAATCTTGCTCTTGTTCCTTCTTCGTTTTCTTCGAATCTTCATCTCCACCTTTTCCCTGCAGATGTTCGAGGGCTGAAGAGTGTGGGGGGAGGGGGAGGGGGGGATAGGAGGAGGAGGAGGCGTCGAAGGAGAAGGCGAAGGAGACGGTCCCACCAGCGGCAGACCCCGAAGTGAGTCCTCAGGGTGAACGGGTCTTCGTGTGGTCTTCTTGTGGTCCAGGGCTCATGCAGGAGTTGTTGGTTCCTCTGCGCGCGCGTCGCTGGCTGGCTGGCAGGCCTTGTTTCTTCCAGACACTTCGTCACCTCAGGGAAGGAAAGATACCATGCAACGGCATCGAGTCGTAGTTGGACCACCCCCAATCTACCGAGGTCAGGTCAAGGGCCACACAAGCCATCACCAAAGAGACTGGGTACGATGGAGTCTTCACCGCGTGGCGTCTGAACCCTCCTCGCACAGGTCTGAGATTTAGAACCTCGTGTTTCCTTCTCTCTTCTTCGGTACTTTTTCGTCTGTGTGTTTGTGAATGTAGGTCAAATACTCGAAAATCAGATTCATTATCATATACATCAATTTCTTCTTTTGCTGTTGCTGAGTCTTCTATTAAGTAGCATGAAATCAAAACACCCCTGATGTTTTGTAAGCGTCATGTCCAAAGGGAGATGAGATCGCCCGAGGGTAGATCCAGCACAGATTCGGTCTCCCAAACAGTGCCGCTACCGCTACTACTCCGTCCTCGCGCCGCCGGCCCTTTTCCTCCGAGAGCGAACGTCCGGCGGCGAGGCTGATGGATCGACTCGGCTGATCGAATATCCCGAGCTGAGGTCACCGTTTAGAGACGTTTTGGGGCGTTGCTGAGGCCATGGTAGAGGGGGCGGGGTGTGGTGGTGGGTAATGCACAGAAAGGCCAAATATTTATCCTTTTTTGCTTTGTTTCCTCTTTTCTTTCGCGCGATGGCAAGGAACCTTCACAAAGAGAACCACGTGACCACAACAACCAGTGACGCCATGCAGCTCTTGTAGTGTCCTAGGACTGTCTGGTTGAGAACTGGTCGACGCCATCTAGGCAATGGCATCATGGCGCCTGGAGGCCATCCGGGAACACAGTGAGTGACCTAGTGAGCCCCGTG
>NW_028234409.1:38470230-38472730 GCF_977035675.1 Penaeus japonicus
AGAGAGAGAGAGAGAGAGAGAGAGAGAGAGAGAGAAAGCGAGGAAGATAGAGCCTCAAAGAGTACAGCTGTTTATAGTGATAAATGAACCATATCGATCGAGTGGACCGAAGGTGAACGTATTTATAGCCACGCCAAGTAAATATAGCCAACCCACACAAATGTTCTTTTCTTGAGAAACTATCGCTTTCTCCTTGTGCCGATCCTTCGACCAGGAAGAACAGAATGATTGTTCTTATATTGTAATGAATTGGCTGCCGCCCTTTCCCCTTCCCCTGCGCGAGAGATAAAACTGCTACACTCAAAACAAAATTTAATTACACATACGTACATACATATATATGCACACACACACACACACACACACACACACACACACACACACACATACACATGTATATATATATATATATATATATATATATATATATATATATATATATATATATATATATATATATATATATACACAAAAGCGAGAATGAGATGAAGAGGAAGACATAAAGACATGAGCAAAGACAGACAAGAAGATGAAAAGATACACAGATAGGTGAACGGAAGCACACATATCAAAGGAGATAGATGAATAAAAAGAATGATGTTTCAGTATATGGATCAGTAGGTACAAGAAGAGCGTATTGATATAAGTGTGCGTGAATATGTGGAGATAACAGTCTTATAACAGGTCAGCTGTGACGTAGGTTCTCTCCGCTCCGACCTTTGTCTTGGGAAAGGTCACTGGCGCCGCTACCACACCAACAGCATTGCCGGCAAACATCATCATCATCACCATTATCATTCCACTCACTACCATTACCTGAATTTTTTAAATTGTTGTTACAATGGCTATATCACTCAAATTTACATATGTCCCTCTTAACGTAATTGGTGGCATATTCACAAATCTTTGAATCATTGTTATATAACCTAAGTGTGACATAAAAGTTTTGGCAGAATTATCATTGCTGTTATTTCTGACAAAACAATAGCCTCTGATATCGATTATGGCAAGTTTCCCTAATATGCAAATTAGATATAGATATTCTATATATGTGTGCTTATGTGTGTGTTTGTGTGTGTGTGTGTATACATTCATAGGTAGGTACATATGATATCTTCTTTTGTTTTTTTCCTGACATATCTAAACTACCTATCACGTTACTTACAAGATATTTTTCTACGAAATTTGAAACATCCTGGTAACCGATACTACCTCTACCGTTGTTCTCCGATATCCCTGTTATTGTAGACAACAAGTCCCTCTGAATAAGTTAAGAATAGGTACTCTGGAATAAATGTTTGGTTAGGTCGGAAAAATGGTAGAAAAGGAGGCGGAAACACACATACACACAGATAGAGAGAGAGAGAGAGAGAGAGAGAGAGAGAGAGAGAGAGAGAGAGAGAGAGAGAGAGACGCAGGATGATGAGGAGAGAGAGAGAGCGAGAGAGGAGCGAGAGAGAGAGAGAGAGAGGAGGAGTAGAGTGAACGATGAGGAAGACGATGTCGAGAGAGAGAGAGATAGGAAGAAAGAGAGAGGAGAAAAGAGAGAGAGAGCGAGCAAGAAAGAGAGGAGGAGATTAGAAAGAGAGAGAGAGAGAGGAGAGGGAGGAGGAGAATGGGAGTGGAGAGAGACCGGATGGAGGGATGAGGAGGGGTGGAAATGGAGAGGGCTGGGACACGGAGAGAGAGGAGTGGGGGAGGACGTAGATTGAGAGAAGGTGAGAGGGGAGGATTGAGGGGATTGGATTGAGTGAGAATGTCGAGGAGTGAGGGAGGCAGAAGATCGAGGGTGGTAGCCCAAGGGAGGATGAGAGAGAGATGAGATGGAGTGTGAGAGAGAGAGGAGGGATGGTGAGAGGAGGAGGAGAAGAAGAGAGACGAGAGAGGATTGAGTATGAGAGGAGAGGAGAGAGAGCGCGAGAGAGTCTGAGAATAAGCTAGAGAGGAGAGAGCTGAGGAGAGGATTGAGAGGGAGTAAGAGGAGTGGAGAGAGAGAGAGAGAGAGAGAGAGGATGGTGGAGTGAAATGATAGTTAGAGGTGTGAGGAGAATTGGTGAGGGTGGGGGTGGAGGGGGGGATAAGAGAGGAGGAGGAGAGATGAGAAGAGAGATGAAGAGTGAGGGGATTTTGATGGTGTGATGCCGGAGACTGTGAGGAGAGAGAGAGGAGAGAGAGAGAGAGAGAGAGAGAGAGAGAGAGAGAGAGAGAGAGAGAGAGAGAGAGAGAGAGAGAGAGAGAGAGAGAGAGAGAGGATAGATGAAAAGAACCTGAGGGTTATAAGATTGAAATAGACAGCCAACAAGATAGACAGAAACAAGGGGAAAAGATACACGGTCAGTGCCAAGCTGTATGCAGTTAATTTTGGCGAGAGGAAAATGTTGAAAAGAAAAGAGGAGAAAAACAAGGAAAATTTTGGGACCAGGCTTTGCTGAAAGAAGGAGAAATCTATGGAAAGAAAAGGAGTTAAGTCGAATCTTCCACCCTTCTCTCTCTCTCTCTC
>NW_028234409.1:38477730-38482730 GCF_977035675.1 Penaeus japonicus
TGTTTGTTTATCTGTCTATCTGCCTTCCTCTTTCTCTCGATCTATCCGTGTGTATGGCCTCTCGTGCACGTTTTAAGAGTTTGTATACACCCGCACATGTCCATAATTCCCGCCTCCAGACAGCGATATGTTAGAATAATGTCCCTACAATGATAAATTTTATGAGCGCGTTTCCGATTCATGAATCCAGCAAACTCTCCTTCGCCTCTATCCTCCTACTCGCGGCTTCGTACACATCTCCTTCGTCTAGATCTCGGTCTCAATCCCACATATTTTAGGTCTCTGTCCTACATATCATTCCTTTGTCTCTACCCTACATGTCTGCGTCTGTCTCTACCCTACGCGTCTTCCTCTGTCTCTACCCTACATGCCTTCCTCTGCCTCTATCCTACATAACATGGTTCTGTCTCTACCCTACATCTATCGTCCATGTTTTTTTTTTTTCTCTGTTTCTATCCCAAATATCCTTTTGCTTGTGTCCAAGCATATCCTGTCGCTCTATCAAATATCTGAAACATATTATTATGAATTCTTTCCCAAATTTGATTAAGAGTCTTCTAATTCTAAGACGGACTAAATTTGTGACGCCATATGAAATTAGTCTATCTGTGGGCTAAGCTGGCCGTAATCTATTTAGGTATAACGTGGTATATATCAATCTCGCTTATTCTTGATATAGTTATACCTTATCCAACCCTCTTTTGCTACTGACCTTTCCAACCCTCAAGGAAAGGTCACACAAAAAAAAAAAAAAACACATACACACAAACGCACATACATACAAACACACATAGATAAGCACAAACAAACACGCATAGATCTTTTTTTTTTCTTTAATTTCCTTTCATTCTCATTCTATCTATCCACCCTTTGAGACTTCCTCTTTCCCAATTTCCTCTCCCTCTTCGTTCCTATTCTATGTCAACAGACTAAAGAAAACAAAGGGAAGAGCGGAGACTATATCATCTAAGAGTTGCATCGAGTTGGCCGAGCTTATCATAAGGATATGACACTCCTGAAATCAGTTTGAATGTTTTAATCAGCCTGTCGTACATTTTCATTAATTCATATATCCCTTTAGTAAATGTTTAACCTACGGCCTTTATTTGTATTAATATTACTTTGTCTCTAGTGTATTTGACTAGTATTTTTAATTACTCTACTGGTTTACTATATGTGGAGATAGATAGAGACAAATAGATCGATCGGTATATATATATATGTATATATATATATATATATATATATATATATATATATATATATATATATATATATGTGTGTGTGTGTGTGTGTGTGTGTGTGTGTGTGTGTGTGTGTGTGTGTGTGTGTGTGTGTGTCTAGATGTATAGAAGATAGATAAATAGATAGATGAAGAGAGAGAAAGAGAGAGATCAGGTAATACCAAGATAAGATCTTCTCCCACCACCTCCCTTTAACTTCCCCCCTCCCCCCACTCCTTTACTGCTCCCTCCAATCTTTCTATCCCTTTTCCTCCTCCCTGTCCCTTTACTCTACCCCTCCATTTCCACCCTTTCCTCTCCCTCTCCTCTCTATACTACCCTCTCTCCCATCCCTTCTTCCTCTCCTCTCTCCATTACCCCCACTTCCCCCTCATCTACCCATCTCCCTCTCCTCTCTTCTCTACCCTCTCTCCCTATCTCTCTTCTCTTCTTCTCCCTCTCCTCTCTTCTCTTCCCCCTCTCTCTATCTCTAATCCTATCTTCTCTCTCCTCTATCCCCTTCTTCCTCCCTTTTCTCCATCCCTCCCTCTCCATAACCTCTTCCTCTACCCCCATCTCCCCTCCTATATCCTCTCCTTACTCCTAGCCCCCCTCCCTCTTTCACCCCCCCCCCCACCCAGAAGCAGAATTGTTGAATCGATTAGCCTGTTTCTTGCAAGCTGGAACACTGGGAAAGCTGACTCGAGGCCTAGTTTTTTTTCTTCTTTCACATGCCGCATCTTGCTTATCTCTTGCCATTAGCATAATTGTGTATGTATTTTAATTACGCCTCTGACTGATCACTGTTGAAAAATTTGGATAGAGAGCGCCGGGAGGCCTCCGACCCACGGAAAATATATGTATATATATATATATATATATATATATATATATATATATATATATATATATATATATATATATATATATACATACATATACTTTTATATATATACATATATATATATATATATAAATATTTATATATATATATATGTGTATGTATATATATATAAGTATATATATATATATATATATATATTTATATATATACATATACATACATATATATAGATATAGATATGAATATATATATATATATATATATATATATATATATATATATATATATATATATATATATATTTATATCACACACTCACACACTCACACACACATACACACACACATATATGTTATATATATATTATATATATATATATATATATATATATATATATTATATATATATATATGTATATATATATATATATATATATATGTATATGTATATATTATATATATATATATATATATATATATATATATAAATATATATATATACATATATATACATACATATATATATGTATACATATATATATGTATATATATATATATCTTTATATATGTACATATATATATATTTATATATATTATATTTATATATAAAATATATATACATATATATATATATATATATATATATATATATATTATATATATATAAAATATATATATATATCAAAGGGAGATAGATGAGTATCATCTTTCTTCATTACTATGATTGCTATGCTATGATCATCACTATCATCATTATCATTTTCCTCGCGATCAATATCATTATTATTCTATCAGGGATGCTACCATCATTATCAAAAATGTTATAATCATGATCATGACCAGCATTACCCTCTCACATCTACCTGCCTATCTATCTATCAAGCCGTATATACGTGTTTTTTTTAGTGATAACAGTAAGAACCACGGGAAAATAACATGATAAAACAAAATAACAAAGTTCAGATTAAACTGGAACCTAACTGTTGATGAACTGGAATTTAAGTATATTTAAGCATATTTAAATTGTTTAAAAGATATTTATTTTTATAATTACTTTCAATATTTTTATGTTACTTCATAAAGAGATGTTTTTTTTCTAAATTACCGGGGCGGGATATAGAACATAAATAATGATATATGAAATCACTGGTGTCACAGTCATTCATCTGCTCTGTGTCTGTTCTCTCTTTCTCTCTCTCCCTCTATCTCTCTATCCCTCTCTCTACTTCGCTCACCCCCTATCTATGTTGTTTATCTCTCTCTCCTCCTATCTCTTTCTCCCTCTCTCATTCTTCAAAAATCTATTCCCCTCTCTCCCTCTTTTAATGTTTTGTTGATATCTCAAATTAGATTTCTGTCGCAGTGATTATTGGGTCATCACTAATTAATCCAATGTTCGCTCTCTTTCACTCTCTCTCTGTCTGTCTGTCCCTCTCTCTCTCTCTCTCTCTTTCTCTCTCACTTTCTCCCTCTTCCTCTCTCTCACTAACACATACACGCGACCTTGTAAACCTTAAACCGCTATTTTATTTACCATTAGACCAGTCTCCTGCTATTGACGGCATGTGTGTGTGTGTGTAGCAGATGGTAGACCTTTTTATCTAACACTGATAGGATTAAGGTTAGGGCAAGGGCGGAGGAGAAGAACCATGTTGTTGGTTATATATGGAAACCTGCAATTCGTTTATTTTTGTGTGGGAAATACAGCCATTGTATACGTTCATATTCGTCCACACATGTCCACAAGCACAGACATATACATGCAGGGACACACACACACACACACACACACACACACACACACAGATAGTTATTACAGATAGTAACATATGCACATTTATACACCCACATAAACACGCTCCCATAAAAAACGCACACATACACTCCCAAACACCCATCTCATTTCCTCGAACACACAAGCACACAATCAACACATTATTGCTAATGAACTCTATCCATAATAAAAGATACATAGTAAGTAATGAAGCTTCCCTCTTAGTCTACCCCCCCCCCCTTCCAGTCTTACCTGCTTTCCCTCCCTATCCCTCCTCCTTCCCCCGCCTCTCCCCCTTGTCCCTCACTATCTCCCTATCTCTTCTCCCTAAACCTTTCCCATTTACTCTCTCCACTTTTCTCCCCATTTTCTTCCACCTTCCTCCCCCCCCTTTCCCCACTCCCCTCAAACCCTCTCCCTCCTACTCCCCTATAGCCTTTCCCCTCTCCTTCATCCCCCTCCTCCTCCCCCCTCCCCCTTTAATCATTCCCCTCTCCTTCATCCCCATCCCTCTCCCGCCCCTCCCCTTCTCACCTCCTCCTCCGTCCTCTTACCCCCTCCTTCCCTCCTCATTCCCCATCCTTCCCCTCCTCCTCCCCTTTCCCCTCCTCTTCCTCTTCCCCAACCCCCCCTAGCCATCCCCCTCTCTTTCATCCTCATCCTTCCTCCCTCCCCTTCTCACCTCCTCCTCCATCCTCTTCCCCATCCCTCTCCTCTCCTTCTCTCCTCATTCCTTCTTCTCACCTCCTTCCCCCTCCTTCAACTCTCATTCCCCATCCCCCCCACCCCTTCTACCGCCGCTCCCCCCCCTCTCCCTCTTCCCTTCGCAGCCACGCCATGTAATCAGCCCCAGCAGGTGGATCCTTGGTCAAAGGAACATCTTTAAAGCGGAAGCTCCGGCCGTTGTCAGGGATCAGGAACCGAGGGTCGTCCTTCTAATTTTCGTATTACTTATTTTCTTCCCTCTTCTCATTCTTCGACTTTTTTTTTTCTTCTTCTTCTTCATCTTCTCCTTGTTCTATTTTTTTTTCTTCTTCCTAGCATTATACATTTACATACACATACGCACACACCCACACACACACACACACACATATTGATATACATATATATATATATATATATATATATATATATATATATATATATATATATATCAC
>NW_028234409.1:38517730-38520230 GCF_977035675.1 Penaeus japonicus
GTTTGGTCAAAACGGACATTATTTGGAAAACGATATTGGCGTAAAAATTGATCTAGCTTTGGGTAATGGCATGCAAGCAACTCAATTTTCTTTGATAACGTTAGCAAAAGTATTTGATTTTAAACTTTCTATTTTCACATTCTTCCACTACACTGGCACATATCCAAGGAAATTCATACATATGTTTGTATCTACATCTATCTATCTGTTAAGTTATCTATTCCTTCTCTCTGGCTACTCATCAATCGATTCATATTTATCTATCTGTCTCTCTCTCTCTCTCTCTCTCTCTCTCTCTCTCTCTCTCTCTCTCTCTCTCTCTCTCTCTCTCTCTCTCTCTCTCTCTCTCTATATATATATATATTATATATATATATATAATATTATATATATATACATAAGTGTATATTTTTTCTTAATTTTTTTAAAAATAATATATATATATATATATTATATACATATATATATATAAGCAATGCATATATATACATACATATATATATAAATATATATATATATATATATATATATATATATATATTATATATATACATACATATAAATTTCTCTCTCTCTCTCTCTCTCTCTCTCTCTCTCTTCTCTATATATATATATAAATATATATATATACATATATATACATATATATATATGTATATATAAAAATACACACACACACACACACAAAAACACACACACACACACACACACACACACAACACACACACACACACACCCACACACACACACACACACGCACACAACACACACACACACACACACATACAGACACACACACACACGCCCCCACACACACACACACACCCACACACACATTTGTATATATATATATATATATATATTATATAAATATAATATTTATATACTAAAAAATATATATATATATATATATATATATATATATATATATAAATATATATATATAATATATATATATATATATATATATATATATATATATATGTATATATATATATATATATATATATGTATATATAATATATATATATAATATGTATATATATATATATATATATATATATATATATATATATATATATATATATATATATATATAGAGAGAGAGAGAGAGAGAGAGAGAGAGAGAGAGAGAGACACACAGATATGTGGATACATGACTGTCCAAGCTGGATAGCAAGTAGAACCTCCTCGCTCATGGTATTTCGAGGATTTTGCATTTCTTTGGATGGAGAACATCTATCCAAATGTATGCACTTCAGACGATTGACTCAAGATTTCCACAACGCGTCGCAGTTTCATGGTATTTGCCAACTTATTGCAGTAAACCAGGATGTATATCTTCTTTACGAAACTCTCGCCCGAGCAGGTAAGTTAAACGTGACTAACTAGTGCCGTAGAGTTTTATATAAAAAAATGGTTTTCTCAATGAAGGCGAACACACCCTGCAGAAGAGCTGGAAATTGGAAGCCAGGCGCCACTACCAGTTTTTTTGTGCTCTTTTTTTCTCACTGTCTCTGTCCACCACTCGTGAGAGAGAGACAAGAGGAATTCTTGTTTGTCCTGTGGCACTCCTGCGCATTCTGTTTCAGGAAAATGCACACCTACATGCACACACATATATATACAATAGGTGTCTATGTTTGTGCGTGTGTGTGCGTGTGCTTGTGTATGTGTGTGTGTGTGTGTGTGTGTGTGTGTGTGTGTGTGTGTGTGTGTGTGTGTGTGTGTGTGTGTATGTGTATGTGTGTGAAGGGGGGAGGCTGTTTGTACGTGTGTGCTTGTGTGTGAGCTTGCAAATAACAAGTAAGAAGATCTTTCGAGAGCAATAATTCACCTTTTTTAGAGCCTGTTTCTATATGTTTCTTTTTAAAGGTTGGCCAGACAGTAAAGAGTGGAGGAAGAGGAGGAAGTGGGAGGGAGTGGGAGGGGGAGGCGGGTAAATGAACCGGTAAGGATTAATTCTATTTTCGGCTCAAGACTCAGCGCCGCAACGAAAGTTTGACCGCACATTCCGAAAATTATTATTTTAGAGAAGAAATGCAATCGGTGCCAGTAATTTGATGGAGCAATAAGAGACTTTTCTCTAATAAGTGCACGCACCTGCTCACGCACTCTCGCACGCACACAGACAAAGCAAGAAAGGCAAAGAGGAGTCCATGGCACGCATCAAGAAGCTAGAGAAACAAGCATATCCTTGTTATGCTGATAAAGTCATGCATATTCGAAATAAAATAAGATAAAGGGTAATGGAAAGACAAGATGAAAAAGGAAAAAAGAAAAAATATATATATGTATATATATACACAGGGATAAAGTGTACACTAATGCACACACGCACCACACTCTCAGACACACACACACACACACACACACACACACACACACACACACACACTGCTAGAGAGAATCACACTCCTCTTATCATTCACTGATCATGCCTGCTTCTTCTTAACAAGGCATCTTAAGAACAACCGTACCAAGGAAGTAGCCCAAGCCA
>NW_028234409.1:38532730-38537730 GCF_977035675.1 Penaeus japonicus
ATAATAAAGATTTTCTTTGAACGGGAGAATGCGATATAAGGAAATGAACGATAATTGATACATCATGAGAGAACGACGAAAGGAAAAAAAGAGAAGGAAGAACAAGAGGAAGAGGAGGCGAAGAAGAAAGAGGTGGGCGGGAGCAGGGTGTGGCACTCCCGCTCTCTGCGACTGCCACTGTGCCTGTGCGAGGGCCGCCCACGCACGCTCTCGCTCGCTCGCTCCCCACCCTTGCCCACTGCTGCTGCTGCTGGCACTGCGTGGGCGTCGGGGACTCGATAGCACTCTCAGGGTGTGGCTAGGTGGCACTCTCGTCGAAGGTATATGGCCCTCTTCAATGCTACGCCAGCATTGCCGTGGTGACAGTGATGGCCACGATGCCCAAATACAAAGAAGGAGTTATGGAATGAGCAAAGGTGGCACTCGGAAGAGGAAACACGCGACGAACGAAGAGGAGGGTGGCACTCTGGGCTGAGTGGCACACTTGCACGAGATTGGTGCGGATTATAGGCTATCTCTGGCACGGCCGAGGCAGTTAAGAGGTGTTTCTGGCAATGGTAAGCAAATTACGAGGATGGCTGAGCGCAGTCATTGTTAGTTCCAAACGTGTTGCTGAGCCTTTTAGCGAGGGTTGTTGCATCGTCTCTTAGGCACTTTGTGGAAGCAACAGGAAAGTAATTTTGTTGTACTGAGGGAGAGGATCACTTGTCACTTACCATTTCTTCGTTGGAATAAATATTAGAGACTTTGGAATAAGTGGCATGCATAACTATAACATGTGGTCGAGTAATTTGCATTTATGAGTAAATGAATAGGATAGATGGAGGCTAAAGATGTCTCATGTACCAGCAGTTATAGACAAAGCAAACAAGACATGTTCACAAAAGAATTACAAAAAGAATTACATAAGAGTCATTACAAGACACTGCTTTTTCAACTGGCGGAAGGAGGAGAGGAAGAGGGTGGGTGTTACAAAGGAAAACAAAAGGCTGGGAAAAGCGCTTACAAGAAAAGAAAAGAAAAGAAGAGGAAGAACCGTTGACCAGTATGCAACGAGGGTCCCTGTCTCGTCTTCCCCTTTTGCAATTGCGCCGTTTCATGCTGGCTGATCAATCTCACCAAGGGCCTGCATGCACACAAAGCAAAGGGTGTAAAGTTTGATGACTATTTACATGAAGACATTACAAAGGCATCGAGTATTATCGAGCTCAGTGTGTGAGTCCGACTTCCTCTCCCGTTCCTTCTGTTCCCAGCATCCTCATCTATTTCTGTCTCCGTGTCCTCCTTCCGCTTATTCTCACCTCGACTCACTCTCGGATTTTCTGAATTATGATACAAGTAAGGCCTAACAAACACAAAGTCATCCTCTAATCTCATCTCTTCTTTAGTGCAAAGTTACAAAAGCCTTCAATATGCCTTACTTAAACAACTTAACCTTCTGTAAACCTTACAGAAACGGCTCTCCGCTCCATTCAACTCTTAAGTAAATCAAATCCACCTCGCTCTCCCTTTCTCCCTCTCTCTCTCCTTCTCCCTCCATCTCGCTCCCTCTTTCTCTCTCTGTCTGTCTTTCTGTCTCTTCATTTCTCTCGTGAAAACAAAAAGAACAAAACAACAACAACAAAAAAAAAAAACATAATTCTTTTTCTCTCTCTCCCTCAGCTCAGCCTGTAGCGGAAGTCCAAAATAAAAGCCTATCCCCGCGTCCTCGCTTCCTCTAGTACCCTCCATTCCGTCCTCACACCCTATTCCCCCTTCACCTCACCTCCGCCCTCACACCCTATTCCCCCTTCACCTCACCTCCGCCCTCACACCCTATTCCCCCTTCACCTCACCTCCGCCCTCACACCCTATTCCGCCTTCACCTCCGCCCTCACACCCTATTCCGCCTTCACCTCCGCCCTCACACCCTATTCCGCCTTCACCTCCGCCCTCACACCCTATTCCCCCTTCACCTCACCTCCGCCCTCACACCCTATTCCGCCTTCACCTCCGTCCTCACACCCTATTCCCCCTTCACCTCACCTCCGCCCTCACACCCTATTCCGCCTTCACCTCCGCCCTCACACCCTATTCCCCCTTCACCTCACCTCCGCCCTCACACCCTATTCCCCCTTCACCTTACCTCCGCCCTCACGCCCTATTCTCCCTCCAACTCACCTCCGCCCTCACAACCAACCTATTCCACCTTCACCCTCTCTGCCTCACACCCTATTCCCCTGTCACTTCACCTCCCCCCTCACAACCCTATTCCCCCTTCACCTCACCTCCGCCCTCACACCCTATTCCGCCTTCATCTCACCTCCGCCCTCACACCCTATTCCCCCTTCACCTCACCTCCGCCCTCACACCCTATTCCGCCTTCACCTCACCTCCGTCTTCACACCCTATTCCGCCTTCACCTCACCTCCGCCCTCACACCCTATTCCCCCTTCGCCTCACCTCCGCCCTCACACCCTATTCCCCCTTCACCTCACCTCCGCCCTCACACCCTATTCTCCCTCCAACTCACCTCCGTCCTCACACCCTATTCCCCCTTCACCTCACCTCCGTCCTCACACCCTATTCCCCCTTCGCCTCCGCCCTCACACCCTATTCTCCCTCCAACTCACCTCCGTCCTCACACCCTATTCTCCCTCCAACTCACCTCCGTCCTCACATCCTATTCCCTTCCATCATCACACACCCCTGATCCTCACATCCTTCTCCCACCTCATCATGCCCTATCAATCCCCTCACCCCCCACCCCCCCCTGCCTACCTACATCACACCGTCCTCACATCCCAAGTCGACGCCTCTCTCCCGTGTCCAGGTGTACTGACGTCAGCCGTGGGATCCGCCAAGCGCCCCTCCCTCGCCTCGCCCCCGGTTCCCCTTCTGGCTCGCTCGCCGTCGGGTGTCAAGCTGCGATGAACCGGAGTTGCGCGTCGTGTGTCGTCGTGTGCGGACGCTCGATATGACTGATGGCTGGATGGGGCCTATGACCGGTCGTTTATTCGCTATTCGTTATTCCCCTGCCTTCTGTTATTCGTTATTACTCCTTGTTTGGTTGTTAGGATTGCCGTATTATGGTTATGGTACCTCGTCGCTCATTCGTTACGAGCTGTTTCTACTCCTGTCCTTCGTTTATTCGTTACACCTGTGAATCCTCTTCGCTGATTCATTCGTTGGCTATTTGTATGTCTCTCTTCGTTATCCTCATACCTCCTCGTCGTTAATTCCTTACTTCCATACCTCTTATCAGCTAATTTCATTGCCCTTTTTACGTTTATCCCTACATCACTTGTTTGTTATGCCCGAACTTCCTCTTCGTAAATAATTCGTTATTCCCATACCTCTCCCTTCGTTAATCATTCGTTAGTCTCATACCTCTTCCTTCGTTAACTCGCCCTTCTTTCTTTCCCCATCTCCCCCTCTCTTCCTCCTCCTCTCCCTTCATACCTCAGCCAGGCTTCTGAAAGGCGTCCCAGTAGAAGAACAAGGAGTATAGCCGAAGGTAAACAAACTACACATGATTCCTATTGAGAACTTTATTCATAAGCGAAGGTCTACGTGCACGTCTACTGCTCAACGCATCATTACGACGAACAAGAATAATGATATGTTGTTATGAGGTGTAGTCGGCTTTCGCAATTAGGAGAAGAATGAAAGGGAGATGATGAGAGGGAGAAAGAGAGAGAGAGAGAGAGAGAGAGAGAGAGAGAGAGAGAGAGAGAGAGAGAGAGAGAGAGAGAGAGAGAGAGAGAGAGAGAGAGAGAGAGAGAGAGAGAGAGAGAGAGAGAGAGAGAGAGAGAGAGAGAGAGAGAGAGAGAGAGTGGAGAAGAATAAAAAAAATGACGGAAAAAAAACTAGAGAGAAATATATAATCATAACAAAATAACGAATGCAAAGAACAAAAAGAAGGAGAAAGAGATGAACCCGAAGCGAAATTAACTCAGTCAGTGCCTTTCGCGCCTCAATGTCTCACACCTCTTTCTTCAGGGAATTATCACGAGACGATCGAGAGCCGGAGAAACACCTGGCTGCCATCTTTATGCAATCCTCCGTGAATTTTGTCATTTCTAACTTGTGCTTATTCTGTCTCTTTCTCATTTTCCTTCTTTCATCTCTCTCTCTCTCTCCTCTCTCTCTATCTATCTATCAATCTTTCTTTCTCTCCCAATTCTATCTCTCTCTTTTTCTCTCTCATTCTTTCTCCCTCTCCCTCTCTCTCCCCCTCTCTCTCTCTCTCTCTCTCTCTCTCTCTCTCTCTCTCTCTCTCTCTCTCTCTCTCTCTCTCTCTCTCTCTCTCTCTCTCTCTCTCTCTCTCTCTCTCTCTCTCTCTCTCTCTCTCTCTCTCTCTCTCTCTCTCTCTCTCTCTCTCTCTCTCTCTCTCTCTCTCTCTCTCTCTCTCTCTCTCTCTCTCTCTCTCTCTCTCTCTCTCTCTCTCTCTCTCTCTCTCTCTCTCTCTCTCTCTCTCTCTCTCTCTCTCTCTCTCTCTCTCTCTCTCTCTCTCTCTCTCTCTCTCTCTCTCTCTCTCTCTCTCTCTCTCTCTCTCTCTCTCTCTCTCTCTCTCTCTCTCTCTCTCTCTCTCTCTCTCTCTCTCTCTCTCTCTCTCTCTCTCTCTCTCTCTCTCTCTCTCTCTCTCTCTCTCTCTCTCTCTCTCTCTCTCTCTCTCTCTCTCTCTCTCTCTCTCTCTCTCTCTCTCTCTCTCTCTCTCTCTCTCTCTCTCTCTCTCTCTCTCTCTCTCTCTCTCTCTCTCTCTCTCTCTCTCTCTCTCTCTCTCTCTCTCTCTCTCTCTCTCTCTCTCTCTCTCTCTCTCTCTCTCTCTCTCTCTCTCTCTCTCTCTCTCTCTCTCTCTCTCTCTCTCTCTCTCTCTCTCTCTCTCTCTCTCTCTCTCTCTCTCTCTCTCTCTCTCTCTCTCTCTCTCTCTCTCTCTCTCTCTCTCTCTCTCTCTCTCTCTCTCTCTCTCTCTCTCTCTCTCTCTCTCTCTCTCTCTCTCTCTCTCTCTCTCTCTCTCT
>NW_028234409.1:38542730-38555230 GCF_977035675.1 Penaeus japonicus
AGAAGAGAAGAAGTTAGCGAAGAAAGAACCCTAACTTCTGTCTCATTCGGACGTCCTTTGTTTTTGTTTCTCAATCGACGGCGCCGAAACGCAAAACACATCCTATGTACAGAATCACCCACTATCTATAATGACGTGCTCTATAACGACGCATCGCAATATAAACAAAACACAATAGGTACTGACGTCAGACAATGAATATCGTATGTGACAAGTACCTTTTGACAGGGATATGTAAATCGCAGTATATGGATGTAATTGACAGACAACTGTGCGATTTCTGAGGCTTTGGGATGGGTCGGAAGGTACACAGAGGATCAATAGTAGACTGTGGATCACGGATGTAATTTGAATACTTTGAATCTCGACTGTGATGTTGATCGATGTAGGGAAGTAGATAGGGGCGAAAGAGTGTGAGATAGCTACATTGTGATCCTGAGAGAAAGCGCGCGCGAGAAAGAAAGAGAGAGCGAGCTAGCGAGCGAGAGCGAGAGCGAGAGAGAGAGAGAGAGAGAGAGAGAGAGAGAGAGAGAGAGAGAGAGAGAGAGAGAGAGAGAGAGAGAGAGAGAGAGAGAGAGAGAGAGAGAGAGAGAGAGAGAGAGAGAGAGAGAGAGAGAGAGAGAGAGAGTGTGTGAGAGAGAGAAATAGGTATACAGATAGAGAAAGAGAGCAAGAGAGATAGAGATAGAGATAGATAGAGAGAGAGGTAAGTAGAGAGATAGATAGATAGATAGGTTGATAGAGATAGATAGGTAGATATATAGAAAGAGATAGATAGATAGATAGATAGACAGAGAGAGAGAAAGAGAGAGAGAGAGAGAGAGAGAGAGAGAGAGAGAGAGAGAGAGAGAGAGAGAGAGAGAGAGAGAGAGAGAGAGAGAGAGAGAGAGAGAGAGAGAGAGAGAGAGAGAGAGAGAGAGAGAGAGAGAGCACAAGAAAGACAGAGAAAGAGAAAAAGCGTGAGCGACAGAGAAGGAGGAGAGCGCACAGTGTCTGATAGATGGTTGGATGCACTGCCTAGCCAGAGACAAATACCCCCTTTTGCATAACGAACTTCCGAAAAGTGTTTTATAGTGTTTGCCGAGTTTGTTCGCCCGGACGACCCAACTCTTGCCCTCCCCACCTCCTCCCCGCCCTTCCCTCCTTCCCCACCACCGCCAACCCACCCCTACCCCATGACCAGCTTGGCGTCCGCTCTATTTTTAGCTTCATCACCATTAACGTAGCATTGGCTGAAAGACGGTTATGGTACAGGTGTTATAGATTGAACGTGTGTAAGTACCTATGGATTTGTACTTGTGTACGACTTTGAAGATTGTGTGTGTGTATGTGTAAGTGTCTGTTTATGTGTGTATGTGTACGCTTATGTGTTTTCGTTGTATCTGCATATCCTAGGACACTGAATGGATTCAAATAAATCCTGTAAATCAGCTGATTAATCCGATCAGAAGCATGGAAACAGCATGGTGATTTTTGAACGCAGGTGAGAGCAATAAGAGTTGGATGAGACTTCAACGAAGTGCCCGTTACGGCGAGTGCGAGAAGGGCTGCTTGTTGCGAGTGTGTTAGATGAGCAAAAGAAATGCAATTGCAGGTGTACAAGGAAGAGGAATGTTGAAAAAAAAGTATATAAATTAAGAAAAGGGGGATAGAAGGACGTTAAAGATTGAATGGGACGAGAAAGTGAAAGGTAAAAGAAAAGGAAGGAAGGAACAGTGGGATGGAGAGGGACAACAGGAAAAGAGAGGGAGAAAAGGGAACATGCCAAGGATGCAAAATGGAAGAAGGAGGATAAGGAGGAAAGGAGAGAAATAGATAGTGAGAGAAGAAGGGAAAAGGGAAAGCATGGGTGATGAAAGGATGACTAAGGAAAGGTGGGCGTTGAAGATATAGCGAGATGAGGAGACGGTGAGATCCAGAGTTCACGGGCCATCTAGCCGGAGAAGTGGCAAGGCTGATGGACAGGAGAATGGTCAGGAAGGATGGATGTGAGAGTCGGGAGACGGGTTGACACGGGGGAGGGAGAGAAAAGAACGCCGAGAGCGGACACTCACCGATCCTGGGGACGTCGTAGGGCCTGGGTCCGGAGCGCGCGTGCCTGAGGAAGTTGGTGGCTATGGAGGCGCCCACCTGCTGCAGGCCCGCCGCCACGGCCTCCTCCTGGCCATCCCCCGCCCCCCCGCTCACTGGGGCATCACTGAGCTGCCCGCGCTTACTCCACGTCCTCCGCCGCTCCTCGGCATCCCCTCGCTCGTCGTCAGGCAGGTCCTGCACCTCAAGCGGAGGCTGGAGGTCGTCCCCGCCTGCACTCTGCTGCAGGTGCTGGAGGCCCGCGGGGCTGCGGTGGCGGTGCTGGGCAGGGAAGAGGGCCCCCTGGGGCAGGTCGGGGCCCGCATGGTGGCGGCGGTACAGGTGCGGGTACTCTAGGAGGGCGTTAGAAGGTAGCAAGGGCAGCAGCGAAGGGGGCGGCTGGGCGGCGGGCGGGTGGTGGTGGAGGGCCTTGGCCGCCCGCACCACGGCCAGCAAGGGGTTGCGGGGCCGCGGGTGGCTGCTGCCACTGGAGGACGCTTGGCAGGGTTCACACGCGCACGCCACAGCCACGAGCCAGAGGACCAGGCCACTGCTCTGCATGGTACGCGCCGGGCGAGCTGGCGGCCAACACTGCACTGGCCGGACATATAGCGCACCGCCCTACCCATCGAGGCACCCGCGCAGCCTGCCCACCTGCTCGCGCCGCCTCGCCACGCCGCCGCCACCCTCGCCTCACACACACACCTCGCCGCCGACCTCCGGCCCGACCTGTCACCTCCTCCTACCTCCTCTTCCTCGTCCTAGTCCCGCTCCCTCCTCGCCAACCTCAGACATTTTTAAGCCACACTGACTTTCCCCTTCTCCTCCTCTTCCTCTTCCTATCTCCCCGCCGTTCTCCAAGTCCCAATCCTTCCCCAACTCTCCCCCCGCGAGCCCGCACACACCTAGACACCCCACCCACCGCCACCCACCCCTCAACATCCGCCCTGCCCAAACTTTCGTCCATTCATTCAATGGGCCGACCCACCCACGCCTCCGCCTCACCCCTCCTCCCCTCTTCCCCACCACACCCTCCGCCCCTCCCAAGGAAGCCCACCACGTTGAGCAATCCTCTTTCCACTCCTACCCCCCCCCTCCCGTCCCTATCTCATTCGGGTTTGTGCTCTTCCCTTCCACTCTTTCCTTTCCCCTCCTACTTCCCTCCTCTCCCTTATCTCAATCCCTTCCCTTTACCCTTTCCCTTCTCTTCCTTTTTCCCTTCCCTTCCCTTTATTCTTTCTCCCTTTGCCCCTTCCATTTTCCCATCCCTTCCTCCTCCTCTCTCCTTCTTCCTTCCCCATTCCCTTCCCCCTTTCCACCTTCCCCATCCCCTTTTCCCACCCCCTCCCTCTCCCCTCCGCCCTCTACCCCCTACCCCTCTCCCAAAGCCTCAAGTCTCTCCCATGGCGATAGCGACAGCGGCGACTTATGTCCTGTTCATATATATATCTGATCGCCCCTTGTTAAGGAATCTTCGAAAAATGGGTGGTGTGGCGTGGGTGGCGTGGGGTGGGGCAGGGGTGTGTATGGGGGGAGTGTTTTCAGAAGGAGGAATCTCTTGAATGTCTCCTTTCTTCGCTTCTATTCGTCCGTCCGGCAAATCTGACTCGTGTGTTTGTGTGTGTATGCGTTTTATTATACCGTCCGATCGTCGATCTGTGTGTTTTTATTTGGAATCTGTCTGTTTACCCGTTTAATGTTTTCATTGGGGTGAATGAGTGTTCATTTGCTTTTTTTTTTTGTAATGTCTCAATCTTATCCATTTTTTTCGCTTTGTTTTTACGTCAATCATTTTTTTTTATTAACCGTGTGTATACGTGTGCTCGCCTGTGTCTTCTATACATTGATATCTTAGCCTCTATGTCTATTTTTTCTAATGATCGTATAAATAACTGTCCGTGTTTATATGTGCTTGTCTGTGTCTCTTTTATCATACGCCTATCTGATCTTTTGATCATCCAAGAATACTTATCTATAATCATCTGTGAATATTTGTGTCCGTTTGTGTGTTTCAACATCGATTTGCATCGACTTATTAATCTGTTCACTTACCTTATTTCCCTCTCCGTTCCTTTGATTATCTGTACATACATATTTATTCATGTATAATCACCCATTTATACATTCTATTAAGATATATTTTTGCTTATCTGTATGTCTATCTCTGTTTCTTAAAGCCATTCATTGATTTATGATCCATGCGGTGCGCACGAATCTTCCATTTTATCTATTCGCTTCTCTGTCTATTAATTTGTCTGTTGCTCTATACGTTGATTAGAAGATTTGTCTATCGTTGCTTTTGTTATTATTTGTTATTTTCTCGTCCGTGTTGTCATGTCATCTACCATTCGATTTATCTTTTTTTTTCTTCTTCTTTTTTGTTTTCCGCGATATTAGCGCAATCTCTTCGTATAATCTTCTCTATATTCGTGTCTTTGTGCCAGTGATATGGTTGAGATTTATGATGATAATAATGGTAATGATGGGTTATAATGATGATGACAATAGTGATGATATTAACGAAAGTAATATGATAATGGGGATGATAGTAATGATAATATATTGATAATTATAATCTTGATATATTGATAATAATGATGATGATAAACATAATGGTAATGATAACAAAGGTAGTGGGAATAATGATAATAAAATAATGATAATAATAATCATGATAGCAATGACAATGATAATGATAAAAATTATGAAAGTAAGAATTACAGCAACAACAACAACAGTAATGATAAAAGTAATGATGTTGATATCAATAATAGTGATGATACTAATAATGGCGGTGATAATAATAATACTACCACTACAAATGAGGATAGTAATCATCATAATGGCAATGCTAATACAGAAAATGACAATGCTGATAATAATAATAACAATGGCGATAGTAATAAAGGTTAGCAATATTGATGATTATTACGGTGATGATACATTCCTATTAAGATTAATATAAATGATGAAGATAATTCTATCAATTGTACTTCTGCTAAAGCTGATAATAATGAAAATAACGTATAAGGATTAATGATAAAGGATTAAGACAAATGTGAGGTTGATAGCAAGTTGGTGATGATAACAATTGTGTTCATGATGACTATAACAACGATAACAGTAACAGAACATCATAACGATGATCATTACAATAACACTAATGATGATGATAACAATCAGGATGGTAATATAAGAATTAAAAAAAAATATATATTGTAATATCCATAACGATGACAACAGTGTTAAGGATTGTCATATTGATAATGATAATTGTAGAATATATTTTTGCAGTCCTAATATCTATAAGGATGATGCTAATGAAAATGATGATAATGAAATTGATAATAGTAATAAATATCTTGATAAAGATAATAAAAATGATAATAGTGATGATGATCATAAAAATAACAATAATAGTAACAAAGATAATGATGATGATTATGATAATAATGACAAGAAAAATTATGATAACAATGGTAAAAACTATAATAATGATAATAATGATGATAACAATGGTAAAAATTATAATAATGATAATGATAATTACGATAAAAGTGAAAACAGTTATGAAAATGAGGATGAGGATAATAGTAATGATAATAATAGTAATACTAATGATGGATGATGATGATGATTAAGGTAAGAAAATTAAAGAAAATGATAATTATGTAATGTAATAACAATAACAGTAACGATAATTGTAAAAAGATTTAGTAATAATGGTAATATTCATGATAATGATAGTAATGAAAATTATGATGATAACGATATATATAATTTATGACTGATAACATATAACATACATACATACTTACTTATATATATATATTATATATATATATATATATATATACATATATACATATATACATAAATACATATATATATATATATATATATATATATATATATATATATATGTATATATATATGTATATATACACATCTCTCTTCTCCTCACTCTCTCATGACGCCACACTCTCCACTCTCCTCTCTCTCTCCCCCCTCTCCGCTCTCTCTCTCTATCTTTCACGCAGTCCTTCATTCCCCCTACTCAGAAGTCTCTCTCTCCTCAACTCTCTCCCTCCCCTCATCTACTCTCTCTCTCTCTCTCTCTCTCTCTCTCTCTCTCTCTCTCTCTCTCTCCTCTCGCTCTCTCTCTCTCTCTCTCTCTCTCTCTATATATATATATATGTATAGAGGACATATATAATAGAGTGATATATATAATATATATATATATATGAACTGCTATATATATATATATGAATGAATATATATATACCATCTATATATATTATATATCGAGATCAGATTTCGGATGGTAGTGCTGTTTGGGATAGTTAGTTGAGCTATAGGATGATTATATAATATATACATATATGTATGTATATATAGGGCTAATATATATAATATATATATATATATATATATATATATAATATATATCTATCTACATATATATTATATATATATATATATAATATATATATATAAAGTAATATATATATAGAGGTTATATATATATATATATATGTAGTTATATGTATGTTATGTAATTGGTAGTATATTATATAGACACATCAGAGTAATGTAATATTAATATAGTATCAAAACGCGTATATCAAAATTATAATATATATATGATGTAGATATATATATTTATACACTACTATGCATATATATATATATAGTGATACTATATATAATATTTTGTATATATATTGTAGGGGAGATATATAGTATGAGGCTAGAAAGCTATATGTATATAATAGTAATACTCTATATATTATATATATATATACATGTGGGCGTGTCTATAAATCTATACAAATACATACATACATATATATATATATAGACATTGGATCTATATATATATATATATATATACTAGTATATAGTTATATATGTATGTTCTCTAGATATATAGATGATATATAAATCTTATATAATATATATTTATATTATGATTGTTGTATATATATATGATATATATAAAATATTATGTATGTATATTTGTATTAATTTAAGTATATAGACACTGTTATGGATATGTAATATATATATTAGATATATTTGATGATTTGTAGGTATAGTATATATATTGTAAGTGGTTGCCTATATATGACTATATATATATTACATTATATGCGATTTAATATTATAATTGGTTATATACTATCTCTATCGTATATTACTGATATATCATATATAGTATTATATATATAAGATATATACATATATAATATAAAACTATTTCATTATATAATTTATATATACCTATCATATATATATATTGTTTATATTTACTCTGCAACTATATATATATATATGGTATAATATCATATATATCATATATATATATAACTATATCACTCTAATATAATTCATATAACTCTAGAGACATCATATGTGTCTAAAATTACGAGCTTCATATACTACCCTCTACCTATATATACTCATATATATTATATTCAATACTATATATATATATATATATATAAGGACACATATGTGTGCTTGAAATTATATTTTATAAAAATATATTAGTATATATCTTATATATATAGTATATATAGTAGAGACTATATATTCGTATATATTATTATATATATATATATAATATATTTATGTATGTATATGTTTAGGAGAGTTATAATAAGTAGATATATATATACTTTATAATTCACTGGTCAATATATTGAGGTTGTTGTTGGGTGTGGTTTGTGTGGTGTGGTTTGGTAGGGTGGTGTGGGTAGTTGTGAGTAATGAGGCGGAGGGGGGCGTGAAGAGGGAAGACAATATGAACATACATCTACACAGACACACACACACACACACACACACACACACACACACACACACACACACACACACACACACACACACACACATATGGAGGAAAAGAATTGGTCACTCGATGGGAAGAAGAAAAAGAAGGATGGAAGGGATTAGGAGTGAGATAGGTAAAGGGGAAAATCAAATACCCTGAGCAATCCTTCGAGGGAACCTCCAAGAAGCTAGACACAGACACGATCCATACCTAGAGAGTGGGTACCCATCTAGGCTGTTTGGCTACAATGGGGGGGGGATGGGAGGCGGGGGAGGTACCACTCCTTAGGGCTGAGGTCATCGGGAAGTTGTTAAGAGGACTAGAGGGTGAGGAAAGGGAGATGTGGAAGGAGTGAGGGTGGAAGAAAAGGTGAGGGGGTAGAGGGAGTAGAGGGGGTAAGAGGAAAGGAGTAAAGGGGTTGAAGAAGGGGAAATGAGGGGAGTATGCGGAGGAGGAGGAGGGAATAAGAGATAGAATAGATTAGATAGAATAGAGAAAGTCGAGAGAGAGAGGAGATGTATTCGGAAGATTCGGAGGACGAGTTTCATAAAGAGGAGAGAGAGAGAGAGAGAGAGAGAGAGAGAGAGAGAGAGAGAGAGAGAGAGAAATAGATAGATAGATATATAGAGAGAAATGGTTAGCGGGAAGAGATAGAGGGGGGGGGGGGGGGGTAAGGGAAAGGGCACTATGGGAGGACAAAACATGTGTTGATATATTTATTCAAATTGGATGTTTACCTTTATTATCATTGTCACTTTTAAAGTTTTATTTTGACTTTTTTACTTTTTATGATGTTGGGTAGAGAGAATTTACGAGGAGCGCATTAACGTTAGTAACATTTTGAGTTGTTTATATTAGGGTTTTACTTATCCATCTCATATTCAGTTGTCAAATATTCAAATATTGTTCATTAAGACAAGCTGATTGGCGTGGGGCAAATATTTAAAGATTCTGTGTGAGTGGGAAAATAGTCAATGAGATTTGGAATTGTTTTCATCATTGCTTGCATCATCATTAAACAGTATCAGTCTCTGCCCTTCTCTCCTCGGTAGTCTCAATTCGCTGTCTAACTTTCTAATATTGCCTTTCTTTTCGCCTCCTGGTTTTCTTTTTAGCTCTAACAGCATATCATATTTGCCCTCTATTTGGACTATTTGGATCTATGTAATTACACGTTTACATTTTTATTGTACAATCTTTTGTTTTATGCTTGGATATATCATTATAACTTTTAAATTATATACTTATAAATTCAATTATATTTTCTTTCGTTTTTTCACCTTATGAAATGGAAGTTTAGATGGGCAATTTTATTCAATTTATCATCAACTTCTTTGATCACAGAAAATGGAATTTAAGAGATCAGCTTTTGCAGTTTTGGTTCTTGTGATTGTGAGAAAGATAGAAAGGGAGTGGATAAGGAAGAATGATTAAAATCGGAGGGAGAAAATGGAAAAAAGGGCCGATAAAAAGAAAAGACGGGAAATGGGAAGAATGAAATGAGGTAAATTTACAGATTGGAAGAAAATAGAGGAAAGGTGAAATCAAGGCAGAAGTAAAGAGCTCGGACAAGAGAGAGAAATAAAAAAGAGAGATAGAAATATTAATAGATATAGGGAGTGAGAGTGAGAGAGAGAGCCAAAGAGAGAGAGAGAGAGATACAAAGAGAGAGAGAATGAGAGAGAGAGAGAGAGAGAGAGAGAGAGAGAGAATGAAGAGAAGAGATGACCGAGATGACCGAGAGAGAGAAGAGAGAGATGGAGAGAGAGAGAGAGAGAGAGAGAATGAGTGGACGTGAGTGAGTAAATAGACCTATGCAGCCTATAGTGAGTGAGTGTTGTAGTGCGCAGAGAGAGCGCAGAGAGACAGGAGATGAGAGATCGAGAGAAGAAGAGAGAGAGAGAGGAGAGAGAGAGAGAGAGATGACGAGAGAGAGACTGAGAGGAGGAGATGGAGAGAGAGACGGTATTAGGCTGAGAGAAGAGTGAGATTTATACAGCTATATATATATATATATATATATATATATATATATATCTATATATATATTATATATAGATAGCTTATATAGCTATAGAGTATCAGAATAGATAGATAGATAGAGCTAGGGATGATGAAGATAGAAGATTAATATACGCTAAATAGATGAGGGTGTTCGATTGAATCTTATATATATATATATACTATATAATATATATATATATATATATATATATATATATATATATATTTATATATATATATCATATATATATATATATATATATTTATAATTATATATGTATACTAATAAATAAATATATATACTATATAATATATATTTATTTATATATATAAATTATATATATCTATGTATATATTGTATGTATATATTATATGATATACATACAAACATATATAATATATATATCTATATATATATATATATAATTACTATATATGACGTGGGTATATATTTAATCATTAGTGAAGTATGTCTAGAGTAAGTGTAGGTATCTATTGTTGATAGTAGTTTATATATATATATATATATATATATATATGCGCGTATATATATATCTAATATATATATCGAATATATATATATATATTATATAATATATATATATATATATATATTTATTGCGTATATATATATAATAATATATATATATATATATATATATATAATATATATTATATCTATATATGATATATATATAATATATAGCGAAGAAGAGGAGATATGAGAGCGGGGGAGATGTGATTGGATTGACGAGAGATGAGAAGTGAAGATGTGTAGGAAGAGAGAGAGAGAGAGGCAGAAAGAGAGAGATGTGAGTAAATGAGATAGATAGATAGACAGATATGATATATATATATATCTATATATATATCTATATATATATATCTCTATATATAAATTATATAGAGAGTAGAGAGAGAGAGAGAGACGAGAGATGTGAGAGAGAGAGGAGAGAGAGGAAGAATGAGAGAGATTGTGGAGATATTGAGATAGATAGATAGACAGATATATATATTTAACTTATATATATTATATATATTTATTTTTATATATATATAGATATATATATTATAATATATATAATATATATAATATTTTAGATATTTATAGATAATAGATATATATATATATATATATATATAATATATATTATATATATATATATAGAGTAGGAGAGAAGATGAGAGGATGAGAGATGAGCTGAGGAGAGGAGAATTGAGTATGAGAGTTTAGATGGATAGATAGAATGATTGATTGAATAAGAAAGGTGTTGTGAAGAGAGATGAGGAGAGAGAATTGTGAGATAGTGATATATATTCTATAATATCTATATATATATATATTATATATATATATATATATATATGTAATGAGGTATTATTTAAAGTGATATGTATTGATTATATTATATATATGCGGTCGTATATATTTATAAATTATTATAGTTAATGTATATATATATATATATATATATCTATATATATACTATATATATGCATATTATATAATATGCGTGTATCTATCTATATATATATATATATATATATATATATATATATATATACTTTATAATTCTAAAATTTTTATATATATATATATATATATTTATCGATATATATAGCGATTTTAGAGAGAGGAGAGAGGAGAGAGAGTAGTAGTGGAGAGGAGGAGTGGGACGTAAAGAGAGAAGAGAGAGAGAGAGAGAGAAGAGAGAGGAGAGAGAGAGAAGTGAGTTGATGTGTGGAGTACGTGAGAGGTGAGGTAAGTAAGGTGATCGAATGAAGAGAGGAGAGAAGATGAGAGAGAGAGAAGAGAAGTGAGAGAGGAGAAGTGAGAGAGAGAGAGTTGAAGTTGGAGCGTGAGGAAGGAGAAGAGAGAGAGGAGAGAGGATGAGAGAGAGAGAGATATAGAGAGTGAGAGGAGCGAGAGAGAGAGGGGATGCGAGAGATAGAGAGAGAGGAGAGAGAGAGAGATGAGAGAGAGAGCGATGAGCGCGAGGAGAGAGAGAGACAGAGAAGAGAGGAGGCGAGAGAGGATGAGAGAAGAGGAGGCCGAGGAGAGCGGAGCGAGAGAGAGAGAGGAAGAACGAGAGCGATTGTAATCACTTTGTAGAAATGTGATAGAGGGTAGGACAGATATAGTATTATAGTATATTATATATTATATATGATTTATAGAGAATTAATATATATATATATATATATATTAGAGTGAGAGAAGAGGATTGAGGTATTGGAGAGAGCTTTGAGAGGAGAGAAGAGTAGAGTAGAGAGAGAGAGAAGAATGAGAGAGATTGTGAGCGAGGGAGGATAGATAGATAGAAGATATTATTTTGATAGATAATATATAGATTAGATATTTGTTTATATATATAAGTTATAGGTCTAGTATATTTATTAGTAGTAGTATAGTATATATATATATATAAGACATTTTATTATATGTTTATTTTATGAATTAATATATATATAGTAGTAGAAGATAAAGATCATGAATATAGATATATATAGAGAGAGAGGAGAGGACGCATAGAGAGAACGAGAGAGCGCGATGAGAGAGCGAAAGGTATGAGGATAAGATTGGATA
>NW_028234409.1:38560230-38570230 GCF_977035675.1 Penaeus japonicus
AAACGAAATGTGCGGGGAGAAGAATCAAGAGAATAAAGAGAGAGAGAGAGAGAGAGAGAGAGAGAGAGAGAGAGAGAGAGAGAGAGAGAGAGAGAGAGAGAGAGAGAGAGAGAGAGAGAGAGAGAGAGAGAGAGAGAGAGAGAGAGAGAGAGAGAGAGAGAGAGAGAGAGAGAGAGAGAGAGGAAAGAAAGTTGTGGACAGTGGAACTTGCGATGAACGAGGAATTGAGATAGAAGCAAAATGCTATCATTATCTTTTACATTTGGGAGACTATTCTTTGTCTTCGCTATTCCTTCCCTTCTTTCTTTTTTCATTGGAGACAAATAAAATAGTGAAGCAGGAATGTTTCTCCTTTGTCTTATATATTTTAAAAAGGGTTTCTCTCCCTCTTTCCCTCTACCACTTTTTTTTTCTCTCTCTCTCGCCTTCTCTCTTTCTCCCCCCCCCCCCACACACCTCCTCTCTCTTTCTTTCTCTCTCTCTCTATCTGTCTATCTCATTCTCTCTGTCTCATACATTCTCTCATTTCCCTTTATCCACAGCAGTTTATGTGAGCAGTCAGAGAGTAAACAGAGCCAGGTTATGGTCCCGAATTTAGCCTTGAGCGTGGGTGGTCACGCGTCAATTCATTTTATATCTTAATATACAAATTGCTTTTTAACCCTAAACTGACAGAGCGTATGAGCAGAAACAACACTTACGCCTACACAGACATACACACATATACATACATACCTGAGCACACACATAAGCATTCACAAACACACACATATATGTATACATATACATATATATATACATATATATATATATATATGCATATATATACATATATCTATATCTATCTATCTATCTATCTATCTATATATATATACATATATATGTATAATATACATATATCTATATTTGCATAATTGTAATTAGCTCTCTAGCTCTCTCTTCGCTCTCTCTCTCTCGCTCTCTCGCTCTCTTCTCTCTCTCTATCGCGCTCTCTCTCTCATCTCTTCACTATCTCTCTCTCTCTCTCTCTCTCACTCTCTTCTCTCTCTCTCTCTCATCTATCTATCTCTCTATCTGCTATCTCTTTTATATATATCTCTCTCTCTCATATTATATAATCTATATATATGTATATATATAGTTGTAGTTTATATATACATACATATATATATATATTTGTTAATATATATGGAGGTTTATTTATGATTTGTTAGTTTTATAGATTGATGTTCAATTTTTATTAAGTCGGATTATTTTTTTAGGTCCTAGTGTTTTTTTTTGTTTTATATATTTATTTATTGATTATATAGATAGATTGTTGTGTTATAGTGTTGTGAGACAGTCTTATTCTATAAATCATCTTACACTCACTGTGTGTAGAGAGTTGATTATAATATTATATATATATATATATATATATATATATATATATATTTATATATATATGTATGTTTATATATTATATATATATATTATAATACATATATTTACATATAAGTATAGTATAGAAATAATATAGTTTAATATATATATATATATATATATATATAATTGGTTGGTATAATGTATAATATAATTGTTTTATATATATATAGTGTATATATACATAACACGAATACACACACATACATACTTATATATATATATATATATATATATAATATTAATATATATATATATATATATAGTTATGATATAAATTATATATATATATATATACATTAATATATATATAAACTATGTATGGTATGTATATATTGGTATATATACATATACACATTACATTAACACAACATATATATATATATATATAAATATATTATAATATATATATATATATGTATATATGTATATATATATATTTAAAGTATATATATATCAATACAAATTACATACATATAGGCTATATATATAATATATATACAAAAATATATATATATATATATATATATATATATTTGATATATATATATAAGTATATATATATATATATAATATATATTATATATGTATATATACAATATATATATATTATGTATACTATATTATATATATAAATAAATACAATATATTTACATTACAGATATATTTATATATAACATATATATATACATACATATATATGTCTAATTATATAATTCATATATATAATATATTAGATATTGATTTTTGTTATTACATTTATTCATTATAGACATATATATATATATATATATATATATATATATATATATAATTGATAGATTAGTTAGTTTTGAGTCACAACTCTACACTCACACATCACACACACACAAAAGCACGACTCACTCACAAGGGACAACGACTAACACACTAACTGCACACACACACCAGATCCAAAGACCACATACAACACACACACTAAACATGAGCACACAAGAAACATGTAAACACACACACACACCTACACTCACAACACAACACACACACATATATATATATATACTAATACTTACCACTATATATACTATATAATATATATATAAACTGTGTGTAGAGTGAGGATAGAGTATATATATATATATATATAGTATATATATATATATATATATGTAATATATGATACATATATATATATAATATATATATATGTATATATATATATATATATATATATATATATATATTAACAACCACACGACACGCACACACACCCACAACATACACACATCACCAAGACACACACTACACAACACCGACACACACAAAGATACACATACACACACAAACACATATATACACACACACCACACACACACACACACATTATACACACACACACACATTATACACACACACACACACACACAACACCTATATATAAATATATATATATATATATATATCAAATATATATATATATATTATATATTAATATAAATATATTTATATAATTATATATATATTATATAAATAAATATATATATATATATAATAATTATACACACACACGACACACACACACACACACACACACACAATATATTATATATATATATATATATATTATATATATATAAATATTATTATATATATATATATATATATAAACACACACAGACACACACACACACACACACACACACACACATCTGCGAATGCATGGCTATAATAAAATTTCAATCCAGATTACCAAGGCACTATATCTTCTTGTGTGTGTATAGATTCACCGATGTACACCCACACACTGCAGTGAACTCCTTGACCTTGGCTTGACCTCGTGAGTATGAAATTTGTATGAACTTAGAAAAATGTATAACAATAGAGAGTTGTAGACTATTGGAAAGGGATATTTATTTGATAAACGGGCTTGGTTCGTGCTACATGATAAGCATTTTTTAAATTTTCTGTTTATCTATCTATTGTCATTAGCATCATTACTATCATTGCTGTGGTTATAACAATATTGATGATGATAAGAACAATAAGGATAATTATAATGATAATGATAATTGTAATGATAATGATAGTTGTAACAATAATTAAAATGGTAATGATAATAATATCAGTAATGATAATCATCGTTATGATTAATCAATAGTTATACAAATGATGACAGTAATGATCCTAATAATGAAAATGATGATTTTGATAGTAATGATAATGATATTGTTAATAAGAATGATAATTTTATTGATAATGAGGATGACAGTAACAAGTTTATTTATATTGATAATAACAGTGATAAAAGTAATTATGATAATAATGATAATTATGATGGTGATAAAGATGATCAGGATAAAAATGATAACAACAATAAACAAAATTATAATGACAACAGTCGTAAGAACAATGATGATAGTAGTAAAAGGAATAATGATAATCATGATAATGATATGGTAAAGTTGATAATAAAGATAATACCAATATATGATAATGATAACAGTACTAATAATATTAATAATAATCGTAATCATAATAACAATAAAGGTAATGATAAAAAAATATACCAATGATAATACTCATAACAATAATGATGATGACAATGACATAAACGATAACGATGATATCAATGAAACTAACAACGATATCGAAGATAATAACAATAGTGATAATGATAATAACCATATTGATAATGAAAAGGATAACAGTATTAATGATGTTAATAATAGCACTGGTAATAGTAATGACCATGATGAAGATGATAAATAAATAAAGGAAAAAAAAAACAAGAACAACATATATCCACGAAGAAAAATACATATAAAACAAAAAGCTATCGATATCCAACATTCGTACGCCCACCTCTCGCTTTTCGGTGTCAGAGGCAATATAATCCTCTAAGCGAACGTCTCACAAACTACTCTGCTTATTGACTGCTGTTGAATATTAATGACTTTATCACAAGTGGCAGACTTTTCTCAACTCCGCCTTTTCTAATTTCTTTCCATTGCTATTTTTATCAACTTTATTTTATTTCATTTTATGGTCTTTTATTCTATACTAGATGTAACAGCAAATATAAAAAAGTATATGTATTGAATTAATGAATGTGTTTTTTTTTCTATTAACATCTTTGTTATACCATAATTCTAATTAAACCTTTAAGGGGATTAATTTGCTTTTCATCCTTTCTATACCGCAGTGCATTTATTACATCTAATACTGTATTATGTGTATATACTTACTATTTAACTATCTGTTTGTCTATCTGTGGTTTATTTATAACTATCTATGTAATTCATGAGTTATTACCAGGAAGGGAGAGAATATTATCACTATTTCTACCGTTCTACCATTCTATCACGGTTGATGGAAACAGCACTTAGAAAGGATTCTGATGTTAATGACAATGATGTCAGGCGCAATGACAATGAAACAAACACACAAACAAACAAATCTAGCCTTTTATTCATACCATTCATGACATTCACAATTCAAAATCATCCTGAATAAAAAGTCAATGAATGAAAAAAAAAAGTAATCCCTAAAAAAATCATCATGGGAACTAAAACTTTACATACACAAAATCCCACAGATGTCACCTCGTCATCTTGACCCGCAATGCCAAAATTACCACTCTTACGAGAAAGGTTATCAACGTCTTAGAGACAAAAGACGATCGCATTGCCCTTTACGTGAACTTTGACATTTGAAAAATCAATAGGAAGGAGCAAGGGAATCTCAGGACTATGGGAGACGGAAGAAGGAGAAGAAGAAAAAAAAGGGAGATGGAGAGGAACAAGTTGGATAATACGGAAGGCAAGGATGATAAAGATGAAGAAAATGCTAATGATCGAAGTTATGATAAAGTTGATGGTAATGATAACTTATGATATGCAGAATGTTGATACGAAGTATAGCAATAGCACAATATTATGGTGGTGCTGTTGATGATGGAAATGGAAAAGATAATAGTAATCTGGATCATAATGGTTTTGATGATGATATTGACTAGAAAGGTGAAATTGATCACGGCATAATCTTAATGATGATAATAGTAAAAGAATGATGGTGATGATAATGATAAAAATAGTGATTATTAGTATGGGCAATAATGATAATGATAATAAAAGAAATGAAAATGATAATGGCGATGATAATGATAGTAATAAAAAATAATAGTAATAGTGATAATAACAACAACAATACTAAATATGATACTGTAAAAATGTAGCTAAAAATTGTAATGATGAGGTCAATAATTATGATAGTGATGATAAAAACAATAATAGTAAAAAATAATACTATATAAAATGATGATGAATGTAATGATAACAGCAATATTGAAAAGGATAATGCTAATGATTATCATAATAAAGATAACGATAATAATGATGAAAATGGGGATAAAAAAACAATAACGATAATAAAACTGATTATGATAATAACAATGATAATAATAAAAATAATGAAAACGATCATGCTAATAAGGATAAAGGTAAGATTATAATGATAGTAACAATAACTAATAAGATAGTAATGATTATAATGTTCATAATAAAAAAAAAATACTGATGATAACAACAATAGCAACGACTACAATAATGATACGATAACAATAACGATGATAATAAGGATAATAGTATGATCTTGATGGTAGCAATAATATTTGAAAATACTAAAATCAGAATTTCATGAATGTTAATGAGGATAATGAAATAAAAACTATCATTATGATAGTATGATAGAGAGGAAGATGATAATGAGGATGACAATAATAAGAGAGAGAGAGAGAGAGAGAGAGAGAGAGAGAGAGAGAGAGAGAGAGAGAGAGAGAGAGAGAGAGAGAGAGAGAGAGAGAGAGAGAGAGAGAGAGAGAGAGAGAGAGAGAGAGAGAGAGAGAGAGAGAGAGAGAGAGAGAGAGCGAAGAGGAGAGAGAGATAGAAGAGAGAGAGAGAGAAGAGAGGAGAGAGAAGTTGTTGTGTGTGTGTGTTGTGTGTGTGTTTTTGGGCGGCAGTTAACAAAGAGAAAACAGTAGGTGTAGTAACAAAGAAGGAAGAAGGAAAAGGAGGAAAAAAGCTATATGAAGTGGCTAATGACGATATCTCATCGGAATAGACCTTGATTGATCTTTGGAGTTAATAAAGAGTGAGGGATAGGAGGTAAGGCAGGGAGAAAGTGAATATAAGCGAACAGGTGAAGATGGAATGAGGTGGAGGCTGAAAGTAATGAAGAAGAGGGAATAATGGACTA
Source organism: Penaeus japonicus (assembly GCF_977035675.1). Lineage (NCBI taxonomy): Eukaryota > Metazoa > Arthropoda > Malacostraca > Decapoda > Penaeidae > Penaeus > Penaeus japonicus. The sequence goes on from NW_028234409.1 coordinate 38,566,885, forward strand.
AATTGACACAAAAAGAATGAGTTTGATATAATAATGATGGGTATTGATGGAAAGAATATGATGCAAATGGTATGAATCTTCGTGAACAATATAATGACTAGAATAAGAACAAAAATTTACTCCCTAGATTTTCCTTCGCCCCTTCGCTGAGGAATCAATTTTGGGATGGATCCTCTACAGCTGTCAGGTCTTCGTTATCATCATCACTTACATTTCTTCTTTTATATAGAAAACTAGAAGGAGAATAAAGTTATTTATTGTTAAAACATAAAAAGATGTCGGATGAAGTTTTAGAGAATGAAAGGGGAAAAAATGCTATAAAATGATATTCAATATTTGAAAACAATACATGGATGGAAAAGCAATTTCTTTAAATAAATTAAAATTGCAATAACCTACCTGTGAGAATTCATTCATTCATTTCCATTCGTGAGGCAGATAGAACTGAATCATGAAAAAAATGATAATGTATTGCAGTTTCAGAATATTTAGTAGCCCCCCCCAAAAAAAAAAAAAAAATGCTTGAAAATTGCGGAAATATGTTGAATATCGCAGTACATTTTAATTGACCGTTCAGCCCAGCAACAAACGATTAAACGATAAAAAATAGACGTAGCGCATAATGTTTTCATCTAGTTCTATGTCAGTAGTTATATATTATTGAGTATTATACAACAATGAAATTAACAACGTTAGTGTATCTTGCAAGACTAACAGTATCAAAAAATTAATGAATATAGATGATGAAATCATTGAATATTAGGATTAGCTCACGTGCCCCCTTATAATTCTTTCTCAAGTGGCTCGTGCTCCCCAGTTTGCGAAACTCTGCTCTAACCAATTAAGTGAACTTTTTTCAGAATTGATAAGGAACTAACTTCGGTAGACAGAGAAGGCGATTATGGAAATATCTCAATTCTTAAATAAAAAAGAAGGAGGAGCTATTGACAGAAACAACAATTGTGACAGTTATATTTTTATTTACCATAGGTGAAGACTATATATAAAAAGTCTACGGTGACAACAACCCACATTTAACTACCACAAGCATCGTTCTTTCTACGACTGGGTTTCGCAAATTTAGAATTGTTTGTTTTCCATATATACACTCAATTAGATAAGTCACATAGATATATAAAACATGGAATGCTATTTTACTGTTGATTAATCAAATTGGCCGGTAGAGTACACAGACCTGTCTGGTAAAATATAATTTGAATAAAATGGATTCTTTGCGGTCAGAAATTTAGGGGTGCCATGATATAAATGATAGGAATGAGATAGATGAAAAAAATAACAATGCTTATTACTTATTACCCTCAGTATAAATATATGTGAATTGATGAATCTTACGAGATATACAATATATGTTTATGTATACATACATGCATTTGTACATGTATGTTAAGCCTGCAGGTGTAAATCTCTCTCTTCGAGCCGAGCATTTTCTATGCTGTTTCTGTGTTGTCTTTGACTTCAATACATACATCCATACATCCATAATCCATAAGATAATAAAGTATGTATATACATTATGTATATATATGTATGTATATATAATTATATATATATATTATATATATATTTATATATATATATATATATACAACATGTATATATATATATATATATTGTTTTAGATATATCTATATATATATAATATATATATATAATAGATATATACATATATTAACTATATTATATACATAGTATATATATATTGTATATATATATATTATATATATATATATGTATATATACATAGATATATGTATATATATGTATGTAATATATTATATATATATATATATATATTTATTATATATTATATATAGATATATTATATATATTAAATAACACTTGTGGTGTTATATATATATATATAGTATATTATATTTCTCTTTCCTCTAATATATTTAGTGAAATATATATATACTACTCCTATCATATATATTCCCTATATATATATATTTATAAGTATATATTATATATAAAATATAATATATATATATATATATATATAGATATTATAAATATGTGTATATATATATTATATATATTATAAAATATATATATATAACTATATGGAGTTATAATAGTATTCGTTTATATATATATATATATATTATATATATCTATATATATATATTTTTTAATCATATATTAATACATTATAATAAATGTGTGTGTATGTGTGTGTGTGTGTGTGTGTGTGTGTGTATATATATTTATTTACTTCATTTGTTTAATACATGTATATATATATATCTATATATATATTAAATATATATATAAAGCAAGTAATATATAATAATATATATACACACACACACACACACACTCACACCACACACACCACATCCCTCACACACTCTACACACACCCACACACACGAACACACATTCTTAACACGACAGTCACACACACACACACACACACATACACACACACACACACACACACACACACACACAGACACACACACACACACACACACACACACACACACATCGCTCTTCTGTGAAACCATTCACACACGTTCACATTTTTCACACATTCAACATATGTGATGAGAAGAGTTAGCAAATAATAGGTATAACAATGATGATAATGACAAAGAGTAGAAAAAGTAAAAGAGGAAAAATAGATGTAATAGTAGTAATGTTCTAGAAAAAGAAAATGAAGAAGAACAGGAAGATGATAATGGAGTATTATCAATAATGAAAGAAAATGACTAAAATGTACGCATAAAGAAGAAAATCTAAGTAAAAGAGGGAGAAAAAAGCGATTTAGAAGACAGAAAAAGACCATTCTGATCCCCGCCCCCGCCCCCCATCAGAATCACCTCCCCATCCCCCCACCCCCCCCACGACTACCAAGATCTTCCTTTGTTGTTATTATATTTTTTTTTTTTTTTTTTTTTTTACTTATATGCAATTTCGACTTCGACACTTTCCTATCAAAACCTCTCCCCCCATTCTTTCCCAAACCCTCTCGCCCCCTCTACCCCTCTACCCCTCCACCCCCCACCGCCTCCGCCCACACTCTTGTCCTTTTCCTAGTTAAAATATTTGAATCCATGGGCATGTGGGCGAACGGAGAAGGATAAAGAGGAAGTGAAAGGAAGACATGGTTGAGAGGAGATTAAAAGGCGATAAACCGAATGAACGGAGAAGAGTAAAAGGAGAAAACAAGATAAGTAGAAGGGAGGAGATAAAAGAATGTGATTGAAAGAGCAAGGAAATAATCAGATGGGGGATAGATAGATATGTAAATGAGAATACAAATGGGATTAGGGAATGAGATAAAAAGAAGTTAAGTTCGGAACATAAAGGAAGGGCAGGAA
>NW_028234409.1:38590230-38595230 GCF_977035675.1 Penaeus japonicus
TAATAAAACAAAAAATAATTTCACTCACTCACGTCGCGTGCATATACAAACAAAAATACATATAAACAAACACGTACACACACACTGAAATAAAAATAAAAATAAAAGGGGAACGACCAAGAAGAAAAAAAGAAAAAAGAAATGGAAGATAAAAAACAAGAAGAAAGAAAGAAAAAAGAAGAAGGATAATCATGATAAGAAGAATGAGGAAAAGGAAATTTAAAAGAATGAAGAGAGAGAGAGAGAGAGAGAGAGAGAGAGAGAGAGAGAGAGAGAGAGAGAGAGAGAGAGAGAGAGAGAGAGAGAGAGAGAGAGAGAGAGAGGAATGTGGAGGAGCAAAATAAAATTGGAAAGAATGAGAAAAAAGAGAACAAGGTAGAAAGGAGTGAAGAAAACAAGTGAGAATGGGGGAAAGAGATGCAGTAGAATGGGGAGAGGCACCCATCGCGCTGCGCCAATCACCAGGACAATGTGCAGATTTCACTCGCTTCTCCTGCGCAATATTTGAGGAGCTGATTGATTCCATATATGCCTCAGGAGCTGCGAGGGGGAGTCGGGTGGCTCACTGACTCACTGGCCGGTTTAGCCTCTGACTCACTGGCCGGCTTAGCCTCTGTCTCACTTGCATGGTTGACCCCTGAATCGCTGGCCAACTTAGCCTCTGACTTGCTGGCCAGCTAAGCTTCTGACTCCCTGACCAGCTTAACCTCTGACCCACTGGTCGGCTTAGCCTCTGACTCGCTGGCTTGCTTAGCCTCTGATTTCCTTGCCGACTTAGCCTCTGACTCGCTGGCCGGCTTAGCTTCTGACCCACTGGTCGGCTTAGCCTCTGACTTACTGGCTTGCTTAGCCTCTAACTCGCTGGCCGGCTACGCTTCTGACTCACTGGCCGGGTTAGCCTATGACCCACTGGTCGGCTTAGCCTCTGACTCACTGGCTTGCATAGCCTCTGATTCGCTTGCTGGCTTAACCTCTGACTCGCTGGCCGGCTTAGCCCCTGACCCACTAGTCGGTTTAGCCTCTGACTCACTGGCTTGCTTAGCCTCTGATTCGCTTGCCGGCTTAGCCTCTGACTCGATGGCCGGCTAAGCCTATGACCCTCAGGCCGGTTTAGCTTCTGACTCGCTAGCTGGCTTAGCCTCTGACCCACTGGTCGGCTTAGCCTCTGACTCGCTGGCTTGCTTAACCTCTGACTCGCTGGCCGGGTTAGCCTATGACCCACTGGTCAACTTAGCCTCTGAGCCCCGGGCCGGCGTAGGCTCTGATTCACTGGCCGCCTTAGCCTCTGACTCGTTGGGTGGCTTAGCCTCTAGCTCACTGGCCGCCTTAGCCTCTGACTCGCCGACTGGATTAGCCTTTGACTCACTGACTGGCTTAACCTCAGACTCGCCTTTTTTCCTATAATTATTTTAGCATAGATGGAAACTCAAGCAGGGTATAAGGATTTTGCCCTTGTATCAAGGGTTCGTCTACTGATACTACTGTTATTTGTTCCCAATATGATGTTCTCGTCTAATATCCTTTTCATCAATTTTAATGAATAACACATTCATACTTTACTCTATCAAAGGCCTTTTCATAATCAATGAATATGGTAAACTAATTATTTTGAATCTGAATATCTCTTTCGGAAATCATCCGCATTACAAATGTCATTTTTTGGTTCTCTGTTTTTATTCTTGCTATCAAAACTCTGAAAATGCTTTTATAAGACCATATAATTATAACTATTACATTTCGGTAAGGCTCCTTTTTTAGGTATGATTATGACTGTGGACTGTTTCATTTGTGTAGGTATTTGCCCAGTATTGTGAACTATGTTAGCCAGATAGTGAACTCCAATTCAAAGATTTTCATATACTTTTGAGATATTGTCTTTATCTGTTACCTTTCCACTTTTAAATTAAAATGTTTTTTTTTTCTGTAAGAATTCAATTATGTTGGCCAAATATGTCATTTCAGCTGTTGCAGAATATTTCTCCGATGATATCCATCCACAGGTCTAGAACTTTTTTTTTTTTTCTTCAAAAATAACCTAAACATGTTTATCTATACGTGCTGTATTTGCTTGTATTTATTCAGATGCTGGTGATACATTTTAATTTTGTATACACCAGTTTCATTGCATTCTTTATTATATATTCTTTGACTAGTATATATACTTGTTAAAATTCTGTTGGCCAAATATGTCATTTCAGCTGTTGTAGAATATTTCTCCGATGATATCCATCCACAGGTCTAGAACTTTTTTTTTCAAAAATAACCTAAACATGTTTATCAATACGTGCTGTATTTGCTTGTATTTATTCAGATGCTGGTGATACATTTTAATTTTGTATACACCAGTTTCATTGCATTCTTTATTATATATTCTTTGACTAGTATATATACTTGTTAAATATGTCAATCTGTGGTGATCGAATTTGCAGTCGGGCATCCATACTGGAGCATAGAAGACGGGGATGGAAGGAAATGGGTTTCACAAGGTGGCGCGAGGCAGGTGAACCTTGCAGACGATCTCCTGCGCTGAGCGTCACCCCTCGTATGGATACTGGGCTTACAAAACCAGTTGAAAATGGTCCTAATAAATATTATTGACACCCCAAAGTACCGCACACATATCTGCGCAGGAAATGCACGAGCAGTTCCAAAAGTAACTTTTCGCGGGCTTTAGTCTGAACAGGTGCTGACTTGTAGAGAAGCCGACACACAGAGAGAGGGAGACACAGACTATAGACACTGACCTAAGACGGGGAGAGGGCACGCTGGGGCTCGCCAGGACGACACACTGTCATTTTTTTTGTGTTTTATATACACAGTGTTTTTATAATTGCACGTTTGTAATGACCTACCTTCGCCATTGGAATACATCTGTGACCTGTGAGACGATGTCAAAAGATAAAGTTAATTATATCGGTTTTTAAGCCTTTACTTTATTATTTCTAAACTACCTCATGTCAAGAATTGGGGGCTGTTCTTCATTTTACAGCAAAACTGAGCATACAATAAGACATGGTAGTTATTGGAGTCAACATCTGGTATTGTTTTGAACTGGCTAATTGCATTATTAAATAAATCACTAATTCAAGTGAAATCAATCTGATTTCTAAACAAAAACGATAATGATGACAATAATGATAATAATAAGAATAGTAGTCTTAGTAGCAAAGGCAATGAGGATGATAGTAATGATAATAATTACAAGGATAATGATGATAATGATATTGAAATAATTATTAAGATGATGGCGATAATGAAAATAGCAATAATAAGGATAAGGATTAGCCAGATTTGCGGAGCAGATGCTACGCCGGGCTTGTATGCACTGAGGCGAGCCCGCCTGTGTCAGCGTGTGCTGACTCGTAAGCGTATGCCAACGAGTGTTGACTCGATCTGAGCTTGGTCCTTACCCAACACAGTGCCCAGCTACGTTAGTAATCGCCAGGTGACAGTGGAAACTCACGAGTTTGGACGGGACTCGATCTGCCGCCCACGGGGATGTGAAGTCGACACGCTACCACTGAGCTACCAGACGGCTATAACGATAAGGATATTAATAATAACAGTGGTAATGAAAATGATTATAACAATGATAATGAAAATGATGATAATGACTTTATAATGGCAATGCTGATAGTAATGTGATAGTAATAATGATAATTCTGATGATGATGATAACAATAGTAGTGATGATGATCTTGATGACACTTCTACTGCTACTAATACTACTATTACTACAAATGTTACTACTAGTACTACGAAAACTACTACTAGTGATTATGATCATGATAATGATAAGGATAATGATGAATGTGCATCATTATTTTTTTTTTTAATAATATTTATGTGCGATGTCACGCTTCTCGATGCTCTGTTGTTGATCATGAAGCAGGATGGGAAGAAGAAAAACGTGCAAGGCGGACAAACATGTTGATTTATTTTAGAAAGATTTTCTCTTAAACCAAAGGATTATTGAACTCTAACGACCACCTGTGATAAAGGAGGTGGTCAAGAGGATTAAAGGTATATTGGTCAATGTTTATGGTAGATTTCTGTTAAATGTTGTCTATGGCTATGTCAAGGTTTTACAATCTGTATATATTATGGATAAAGAGAAATATTTAGTTTAAGCACAATTGTATATTTTTTTCCTGTTTAGATATGGTTGATTACAGCTTGTACTAGCAAATGCTGTTATATAAGTTCAACAGATAAGAGGCAATGTTGTAAGTAAAGTTTTGTTTTTACTTATCCATTATGTCTGATTACATGTTTTGCTTTGATTGCATTATATTTTAAGATTTTCAATAAGAATTTTGTTTTTACGATGCATATTGCATTATGCTCCCCCTCTTTTGTTACCTTAGGTTATTGTAAATTTATAGCATATAGGACTGAAACAATGTAATGTTTTCAACTGGATTACCTTATTTACTTGACTGAATTATAAGCATTTCCTGCTTGTTATTTTATGCATTATTTCAGGTTGAACTAAATTGATAGCGGCAAGTCTGGTGTTTTTTTTTCTGATGACCAAGTATACAATGATGGCAATGCTATCCATAAAGATAATAATGATAGGAATGATATCGATGAGGATAATGAGGATAGTATAAATGATTATAAAAAAAGTGATAATAATGATAACAATAGTGATAATAACAGTAATAGAAAAATACTGTTAAAATACTAACTAATAATAATAATGATGTTATTAATAGTAATAATAAAACAATTAACATGATAATAATGATAATGACAACCATAATGATGATTATGATAAAAATAACGATGGTCATAATACTGATAATGTTGGTAATGATAATGAAATAGATGATGGTGATAATGACAATAAAGATGATAATAATGATAATGACAATAAAGATAATGATAATGACAATTATGATAGTAATAATGATAATGACGATAATGATAACAATAAGGATAAAACCTAAAAATAACGGGAATACATATATTATTGTTACTTTTATTGTCCTTAT
>NW_028234409.1:38602730-38605230 GCF_977035675.1 Penaeus japonicus
CTACCTATTCCTTTCCTTTTTTCTCTTTACTCCTCCTTTCCTCTCCTTTCTCTTTCTCTTCTTCCTTCCCATTCCCCTTCCTTTCCTTTTTCCTTTACTTCCTGTTTCTGTTCACTTCCTCTTCCTCTTCCTGTCCTTCCTTCATTCTGCTATTCCCCTTTGTCTCCTTCTTGTATCTCTTCCCCTTTTGTCTTCCTATACTTCCTTCATATTCCTCTTCTTTTTCGTCTCCCCCTTCCCCTCCTTCTCATTATTTTACTCTTCTAACTTCTTCCTTTTCCTATTTTTTCTTCTTATTCCCTTTCCTTTCCTTCCTTCTCTTCTCTTCCTTTTTCCTTCTTTTCTTTTCCTCATCCCCTTTTTACCTTCTTCTTTCTTATTCCTTTCCTTTCTTCTCCTCCCCTTTCTCCCTCTTTTCCTCATCTTCCTCACACCTTTCTCCCCCCTCCTTATTCTTCTCTTCCTCCCCTTACTCCTCCCCCTCTTTCTCCTCTTCCTCTTCCTTCTCTTCCTCCCCCTTCATTCTTCCTCCTCCCTTTCTCCCTCCTCTTCCTCTTTATTCTCCTCCTCCTCCTCTCCCGTCTCCCCCTTCATTCTTCTCTTCCTTTTCCTTCTCCTCCCACCTTCTTCCTCCCGCTTCTGCTTCCTTCTCCCCCTCCTCCTCCCTTCCTCCTCCCTCATCTTCCTTCTTCTCCTCCTCCCATTCTTCCTTCTCCTCCTCCTCCCATTCTTCCTTCTCCTCCTCCCATTCTTCCTTCTTCTCCTCCTATTCTTCCTTCTTCTCTTCCTCCAGTCCTGTCAGCCAGACGCGAGGGCGTGACGATGGGTGGGATGCGGCCTCTTCTTTCTTAATGCTCCCCCTATCATGTGTTCCATCTCTTTCGTCTTCTTTACTGTCTTTCGCTCGATATATCGCTTGGCGTTTTGTCTTTTCTTGTGTCTGGCTATTTGTTTGTTGGTCTGGCAGGATGTCTCATTTTAGACCTCACTCTATCTCTCTTTTTTTATTCTCTCTCTCTCTCTCTCAGTTATTATATGAATGGCGAATAACAAATAGCAACAAAAACAAATACGAATCACAAAACAGATATATAAACTACAGCAACAACAAAAACAGATACTTCATCTTTATATAACAGCTAACACTATACAATTAACCATGACTAAAAAACACCAATACCAACAAATCCAAAAAACAAACAAATATACAAACATCAACAGCAATAACAACAGCATCAACAACAAAAACAGTGACTTCAGCTTATGCAACTAGACAAATACAATCTCATTTTCAATTAAAACAACAACAATAAATGGAGGCGGACAAATGTCTTAAGGGAATCAAGAAGCCTCTCGCACAGCCTAGATATACCAGTCTGTGGGCGTGTGTGTACGTAAGCGGGGCTGTGTGCGTAGAAGTAGGCGTGTCTTCATAAAAGCTTCATTGCTCGAGTCCCGTGTGTGCAGACGCCCACTTGCGGATATACTGTTTCCTGAGTCTTTCGCGTTCTAGTCTATCCCTGCAATGCTATGTCCGTGTCTTTATGCTCCATGTTCTTGCAAGTTTTGTCGAGAGGGAAGTGTAGTTTATGGCGTGGAAATGTAATTTTCGTGAGAGAGTGGACTTGACGGAGGAAAAAGAAGGAATAGTTCATACTTAAGGGAAAAAAGAGACTTGATAAGTAAAAGAGAAATGGATATTCTCTTCTCTACTCGAACAATTTTGAAATATTAGCGAAACAATGAAAGACACTATGTAAAGCCGTATTAGTCTATTTTCCGCGATGGCGTCCTCGACTTGTTTTATCAATGCAACGTGTGTTACTATTTTTTGGCCAAGGAAAAGTAATAGAAGAGCTAAAAAAAATCACTGAATTATGAATTTCGAAGCCGATGAGTTGAATGTTACACTCGGTGGTATTATATATACCGTCCTAATCTGGCTGTAAAATTATAACTCCAATAAAACTTTGCAGCCGATGTACAAGTATCAGATTATGATAACAAACATACACACCCTAAATATTATAATGTATAGTGAAAGACACAATCGCATATCCAAAATACATGACACGTAAGCACATCATAGATCATCACCACCCGTTTATTATGATTTATAAATGACAACATTGCAGAACTACACACGGTTAAATCTCTGCCATGGCAAGCTTCTACCAAAAAAGGATAGCGATAGGTTATTCGGGGAAAAACGTCAGAGATCCATTGCAACCGATTTGTGTTGCTGTGACTACAACTGAGTCAGATGAATATTGAATTTAAATATGAGTATGATATGAACATCCCATTTAAGGGCTAGTGATCAGAAAATGAACAATGGCGTTAGTACAAACGAGTAAGATAAACAAACATGGACATGAATACTAATGACGAGTATTAAGATTAATAAAAAAGCTGGATATGATATATAATTACAAAAGAGTAAAATATAAATACTAAAAGACGCGTAGGTGAGTAAAGTACAGGGGAAGAACGAAATTCG
>NW_028234409.1:38612730-38617730 GCF_977035675.1 Penaeus japonicus
ATGTATGTGTGCGTGTATGTGTATGTGTGGGTGTGTATACATATACATCTATATATGTATACACATCAATAGATGCACTGCATCTACTTTGACCGATAGGAGGGGGAGAATCAGACAAACAACTAGACGAAGACAGAATGACAGACAAAGTGAAAATATGAGACAAAAAGGAACAAACAGAAAAGAAGCGAGATTTACTTGCGAGAGTGAACGTGAAACTCTTTGTGCGGCGCAGCTCACAAAAAGGGAAGACGGAATGTTGGGTCAAGAGGCGTATCTTCCTAGGTCAGGTGGAACAACTTTTCGAGCAGATGAGCCAAGTTTTGAGGTAATGCTGCAAAACTTTCAGCGTTACATGGGGACAACTTTGGGCATGAAATGGACAACTAATACAAAAGAATAAGATAAAGAAAACCTAGAGAAGAAGAAGAAGAAAAAAAATATCTAAAGATATTTAATCATAGTCATCTGATTTCAGTTTATATGAGTGTATGCATATGTGTGCGTGTGAGTATACATATATATATGTGCATATATATATATATATATATATACATATATATATTTATATATATATATATGTGTGTGTGCATATATGCATATATATATGTATATATATGTATATATATAAATATATATATATATATATATATATATATATATATATATATATATATATATATATATACATATGAGACCATTACTGTCTCCAGATATTCCTACCAGTTTTATCAATAAAGAGTTATCCCAATTCTAAATAATCCAGAGCCATGCATTTCAAATAGGGATTTCTAATAGTAGTTGTGAGGTAATAGATTAAAAGAATTTACAGGAGTGAGGAGGATCAAGGATTACAGCGCCTGGATCAAAAATCGCCAGAGAAAAGCCGATTACGCTTTCTCATTTTTGTGTACTATATTCAAGCCACAGTGTAAGAGATATGTACTGTAAGTTAATCTCGCTCTCTGTCTCTCTCTCTGTCCGTCTGCCTGTCCCTAGTTCTCTCTTCTTTCACTATGACTATCTCTGGAGGTTGGTAGGACTCTTATGGTTTTCGGTTTCTTAAATATATATCAATCCATCCATCCATGCATAGTAAATAAAAAAAAAACCTGAGAGAGAAAGATACAGATAAAACAGAAACAATAAAAGAAAAATTCTTGGAGAATTCAACAAAAAATAGTCCTCCCACTGCCTTCCTCTTTACATTCTCGGTTTTAAGAGCAGGAAGTCCACAGTGTTCTATGGTAATAACGGTGTTTCATAAGGTGTAAGTAACATGTAAAAGTTATATATTTTTTATTCTTTTACTTTTTTGTCACTAAGTGGTGATCTATGCTTATATATATAACGGCAGACATACATACACACATACAGCACAAGCTAGCATACAAACATACATCTATACATACAGATATACATAAATACATACATACATACATACATATGTACGTATATACATATATACATATATACGTAAGTTCATATGTACATACATAAATACACATACATTTGCAGTACATGATTCATACATTTGTCCCTACCTCCATGCAAACACGCAAATACACACACACACACACACACACATGTACAAACACACACACATGCCCATGTACACATTCATTATATCTTCACAGAGCAATAAAGAGAAACAAATGTCATAGCCAAGGAATAAATCTGATGTTGTGTCTCTGTTAGTGAACTGTCAACGTACCCGGTGCGTATTTTCATGTTATTATAATTTGGAGTTTTATTTGCTGGCTTATAAAATCTCACCTAAAGCGACTAGACAGGAATAAGCTTGTTCTCCCCCCTCTCTCTTTTTCTTTCTTTATATCTATCTCTTTCTCCCCCCATCTCTCTCTCTCTTTCTCTCCCTCTCGCGCTATCTCTCACTCTATCTTTCTCTTCCCTTCTTTTCATCTGCCAATCTATTTGTCTCCCTCCCCGTCCCCCTCTTTCTTTCTATCTCCCTCTCTCTCTCTCTCTCTCTCTCTCTTTCTCCCCAACCCGCCTTTCTCATATCATTTTTACTTTTCTTTTTTTCTCCTCTCCCTCTCTCCTTTCTCTTTTTCTCTCTTTCTCCTCACCCATTCTTCAGATTTTCTCACCTCCTCTTTCTATTTCTCCCACTTACTCTTCTCTTTGTCTTTCTCACCCTACTTCTTTCCCTCCCCCTCTACCACCATTCATCACTCGCTTTTCTCTTTTCTCTCTCTCCCTCTTCCCCCCCCCCCTCTCTCTCTCTATCTTCCTCGTTCTTCCTCCTTCCGTTGTCCTCTCTCAAAATCCTTCCTCTTAAAAGCAGATAATCCCACCCGAGCCTTCAGCGCCTCCTGTCTACATCATCAGATTTCTTCATCAGAATTCCCGGATATTCGATATACATACACACACACATATATATACATATATATGCATATTTATATAGAATATATATATATGTATATAATTATATGTATATACATATATATGCATATATATATATTTATATATATATGCATATATATATATATATATATATATATATATATATGTATATATATATATATGTATATATATATATATATATATATACTTATATAATATATAAATTCCCGGATATTCGATATACATATGTATATATATATATATATATATATATATATATATATATATATATATATATATACATATGTACATACACATATATATGTATATGTATGTATGTATATATTATATATATATATATACTTTATTTATATGTATATCTATAAATGTATATATATGTACATATATGTATATATATATATGTATGTGTGTGTGTGTGTGCTTGCGTGTGATTGTGTTTGTGTGTTTATGTGTGTGTTCGTATGCGTATGTCTGTCTGTTTGTGTGTGTGCCCGCACATGTACACGCACACACATTCCTACTCCCCCAGTCCACTCCGTCATTTTCTCTGGTGCTGTAAATCTACATGTATATGTACTTGGTTATGTACTTACAACTTACTGAATTTACCTGGGCTTAGAATCGAGAGGGTTTTATGCGACCGCCTCGATTTGTCTTTAATCTTTGTACCGAGTTAGGGAAAATTCCACATCTTTTCCTCTTTAGAGTCTATGAGAAAGAGAGAGACAGAAGGAGCCGGACAAAGAAAGAGAGAGAGTAGGGGATGGGGTAAGTATCAGAGAGGTATGCTATAAAGTGAACACACCCAAGTGAAGGATTCTCAATCATACGGTCACAGTGAGTGCATGACGCTTTGCATAACTCTGCGGTTGATAAAGGTGATTAATGATGGTGTTGTTTACGTTCGTCAGAGAGAGAGAGAGAGAGGGAGAGAGAGAGATATTGAGAAAGAGAGAGTTCGCTGAACGCCATATTCGGATTGAGCCCCAAGGCAATTAGAGTTCTAACGGCGTTTTATCCAACGGTCTCTGAGCTAAAACAAAATAACTGGCCGTTGCGCAAGGGGGCGTGTATGGAAGATGAAGTGAATAGATACAGATGATGTAAGCGGGTGTGTATATATACATACATATATATATATATATATATATATATATATATATATATATATATATATATATATACATGAATATGTATATATTTATATATATATATATTGTTTTTTTAAGTGGCTATATGTAATGTGCGTCTGTAAAGTAAATGGATATGTAAAAGTATCTGTTGGTGTGATTGTGTTCTTTGCTTACATATTAGTTTCAGTGGTATTCATTTGCTGTGCTGTATGTAGGTGTATATATCTTTGAAGTATAAATGTGTTGGTGTGACGTTTCATGTTTATTGCCTACGTACATGTAATGGAATGTGGGCTGATGTTCGTTTTTATTGTCTATTTATGTGTGTATGTGTGTATCTTTATGTGTGTGTGTGTGTGTGTGTGAGCAGAATAAAGACGGAGGGAGCTAGCATTACACATATTGTGCAAAAGATCATGGTTGAAGTAAATGGTAGTGTAAGAAAGATATGTGAGAACGCTCAGACAGTATCCTTTATAATAGTCTACTGGACTGGAATCTTGACTTTGTGCAGCATATGTGGTATAGAATTTTACCTTGCATGACCTTACATTTCATGGGTACATGAGTGTAAATGTTTTGTTATATAAGGTAAGGTTCTCCATTTGTATATTCATAAATGTATATCTATTATCTTTTCCTCTTTTCACTTTGCCTTTCACCGTCTTTTCCTTCTCCGTCTCCCCTCCTTTTTTCCCTTTTGCATTTGCCTTCATCTTCCCTTCCTTCATCATCCCCTCTGCTTTTCCATTTCCTTCGTCCTTTTAGCCCCCTTCTGTTTCGTCCATTCTTCTGTTTTCATTCTCTCTTTCCCCATTCACACTTCCTCTTTAACCCCCTCCCCCACCTATTTTCCTTGTTGCCTTCCCCCTTCCCCACTTCATTTTCTCTTTTGCCTTTTCCCCCTCCTCTTTTTTCCCATTCAACTTCCCTTTTCCTTCTCCCCGTCTCCCTTCTCTCTCTATTCTCCCTCTCCCCCTTCCCATTTCATCCCTCCTCTTTCCGATTGCCCATTCTTCCTATTCCTTACCCCTTTCACCTCCCCACCATCTCTTTCCGTTCTCCCTCCTCTATCCATTTCAGCCCTCCCCCTTCCTCTCCTCTTTCCTCTTTTATCCTCTCCCTCTCACTTCCCCCTACTTCTTATTTCTTCCTATTTCCCTTCCCCCCCTCTCGCTTCCCACTCCCCCTCCTCTTCCTCGTTTTCTCTCTTCCCTCCCCTTCCCCCTCCTCTTTCTGTTTTCCTCTCCCCCCCCCCTTCCTCTACCCCCTGCATCACATTTCCCAGCCTTAATCTTCTCAACCGGAGTCTGTTCTATATCAACAGTTTGCTGGGACGCAGGACACAACAATCCCATTAGAATGGCTGATGCGTTTGCGCCGAAGGACACATATATTGTAGCCCCAAGCAAAACGTACTGTAGCTGTAAGTAAAAGCATATATTTTTTTTCTTTTCATTTATTTTTTTCATTTTT
>NW_028234409.1:38697730-38700230 GCF_977035675.1 Penaeus japonicus
TCACTTTCCTCATTTTCTTCCTCTTCTTTACCTTCCCTGTCTTCTCCACCTTCTTCTTCACCCTTTCTTCTCCGCCTTCTTCTTCATCTGCTTCTTCACCTTTTGCTATTTCTTGTTCACCCTCTTCTTCAGCTTCTTTGGCTTCTTCACCTTATTCTTCTGCTAATGAGACTCAGTATCAAACCGATACATGATAATAATGAAAGATTGAACTTAACTTAATGATTCTTGGTAAACCATAATCAGATAAGGGTGTAACTGTACTGTAAATGCTGATCTAGGCTCATGACTTTCTCGTTGTCTTTTGTATTATGACGTTGCCTAAAACAATCTGTATGTGATTCCAGACACAACATTCTAGTATTGAAGATCTGGGACATAGCCGTCAGGCTAGTACTGTGGTAGCGCGACGGCCTCACATTCTCGTGGTCAACAGATCGAGCCCCGTCCAAGCTCGTGAGTTTCCACTGTAGCCTGGCGGTTACTGT
Source organism: Penaeus japonicus (assembly GCF_977035675.1). Classification (NCBI taxonomy): domain Eukaryota; kingdom Metazoa; phylum Arthropoda; class Malacostraca; order Decapoda; family Penaeidae; genus Penaeus; species Penaeus japonicus. Next base: position 38,698,219 of record NW_028234409.1, read on the forward strand.
CGTATTTGGACACCATCGTAGGTAAGGACCAAACTCAGATCGAGTCAACACTCGATGGCGCACTCTCACGAGTAGGCACTCGCTGCCATAGGCGGGCTCGCCATAATGCATATATGCCCGGACGAAGCATTTGCTCCACCAATCTGGCTTATCCTTATCTGGGAATGCTGTAATAAATCTCACAAGAATCCACAAGCGTATTTCCCAGACGTCGAAAGGACCAGATCATTATGTTTGACTACAGTTTATAAAAGACGTTCTTTTGGACTGTGATAAAGGAACCTTTCAAAGATAAATTTAGGCTGAGGATATATTTTCCATTTGAGGTTGTCAATTTTACCCCTCATATTTCCTTCTTCTCTTGTTATTCTCCCTGTTATCTGCATGTAAGGTAATTCTCAAATGCTTATGGATGTGATGTCAAAATGACCCCAAGCCTTGTCACTTCCCTTATCTCTTATCATTCTATGATGAATAATTCGGGATAATCTTCCTTACAATGACATCTGAGTTGAGTTAAATTGCCTTAAGTCGTAACGAATAGGAACATGAAATATAATGTTTGTAAGTTGGTTTTGAACTTTAACTGTTAAACGCTGACAAAGAATAGCATTCTTTTACATAGTTTCCTTAATATCTGTGAATGATATTGTGTTTATTTTAGGTGGGAGGAGGAGGAACATCAAGCTAAAAGAAAGGATATAAAACTCTCTCTCTATATCTGTCTGTCTATATCTCTCTCTCCCTCTCTCTCCGTAAAAAAATAAATAATCAGGGATCAGTCAGCCTACGAAAAACAAAAAACAAAGAAACAATCTAATCAAGATTTTACCTGGAAATACTTAGCTTATCAAAAACGAATCTAAAAATGGCATATCCCCCATCAGACGAAAGAAGAGGCTAACCCCCCCCCCCCCCCAGCTCCTCAATTACGACAAGTTCTGATTTTAATATTTCCTCTTTGTTTCTTATTCTATTTTTCGTCATTTTGTTTTTACTGTTTTTGTTGTTGTGAGATTGCTATAAATCTTCTGTTACATAAGCTGGCCCAGTCGATTACATAATCCCTTTTCTTGCAAAATACAGACCATCCAAGTAAACACGTACATAACGAAAGAAAGAGAAATGATGAAAGAAACACACACAGGATATGAAGGAGATACAGGAGGAGGAAGAAAAAGAAGAAGAAAGAAGAGGCAGAAGTGGAAGAGGAGGAGGCAGAAGAAGAAGAACGAAGAGGCAGAATGAAAAGTAAAAGAAGATGGAAAAAAAAGAAACGAAGATGAAAGAAAAAGAAGAAGAAAGAAGAGGCAGAAGTGGAAGAGGAGGAGGCAGAAGAAGAAGAAGAACGAAAAGTGGAGAGGAAGAATGAAGATGAAGTAAAAGAAGATGGAAAAAAAAGAAGACGAAGATGAAGAGGAGGTGTGAGAAAAAGAAGAAGAAAGAAGAGGCAGAAGTGGAAGAGGAGGAGGCAGAAGAAGAAGAAGAACGAAAAGTGGAGAGGAAGAATGAAGATGAAGTAAAAGAAGATTAATAAAAAAGGAAGAAGACGAAGATGAAGAAGAGGTGTGAGAAAAAGAAAAAGGAAAAAAGGTCGAGGGAGGGTGAACAAGAGAATACAGAAGTGTTGACAATAAACAAGGAAGGAAACCCAAAACCTAAACACATAAAACCAACTCTTGCTAACTAACATATTTATCTTCAGCTCAAAACACAAAGGAACGTTTATATGTCGATATCAGTAGGATGATAATGAACTTAATTAAGGGTGTTATTACAATAAGAATCATGTCAGTGATAGTGATTTGGATTAAAATGATAAAGATGACAAATGATGATGATGGTGAAGATGATAATGATGATGTGCTGATGATGATGATGATGATGATGAGGAGGAGGAGGATCATAATGGTTATAATGATTATAGGAGTGACGGGAATCAAACAATAATCATGATTATAATATTCCTGATAATGATAATGATATTAAAAGGGGATGAAGACAACGAAGAT
>NW_028234409.1:38712730-38715230 GCF_977035675.1 Penaeus japonicus
TGTGTTGTGTGTTGTGGTTGTGTAGTTGTGTGTTCTGTTTTGTGTGTGTGTGTGTATATATACATCAAATATATACATAATATATAATATATAATAATATATAATATATATATTATATATATATATCATATATAATAATACTATATACATACATACTTCTCTATATATATATATATATATAAATATATATATATATATCTATAAATCTATATATATGAAGGTGTGTACATAAATATAATATATCAATATATATATATATATATAGATATATATATATATATATAATATATATCTATAAAAATACATATATATATATATATAATATATATATATATATAATATATTTATACAGAATATATATATATATATATATATATATATATAAATATATATTATATATATATGTATATATATATACATATATATATATATATGCATATATAATATAAATATATATATATATAATATATATATTCTATATATATTATCTATATATAAATCTTATATATAGATATATATACTATATCATATTATATATATATATATACATATATTTATATACATATATAATATATATATATATGTGTATATAATGATGTTGGTATATATAATATATCTATATGTATATATATATATCAATATAAATCATATGTATATATATATATAGCTATAATATACTATAAATAAATTAATATATATATATATACAGTATATCTAATTTAGATATATAATAAAAAGTAAATAAATAAATAAATAAATATCTATTATATATATATATAGATATTATATAATATATATATATAATATGTATATATATTTATATATATATAATATTCATATATATATAAATATATATCATATATAGTTAGTATATTATTAATACTATATATATACAATAATATATATATATGATATATATATAAACAAATAAAATATATACTATATATATCTATAGATAATCATATATATCTATAGATAATAGATATTAGATATATTTTTGTATATGTTATTTTATTAGAGAGATTTGAGTGTGAGATGTTACTATAACAAAACTAAATAAAAAAAATATATAAAAAGTATTATATTTATCACAATCAAACAATTAGATATATAGTGAGATTATATAATAGTTTTTTTTTATTGATATAGTTTTATATTTAGTGAGTTGTTAGGATATAGTTTTGGTGGGGTTTGTGATGTTTGTGATTGTGTGTGTGTGTGTTGTTTTTGTGTTGTTGTGTTTGGTGTGGGTTGTGTGGTGGGGAGTGTGTGTGAGTGTTTGAATTTTTTTTGTTTGGGTGTAGGTGTGTATGTTGTGATGTGAGAGTTTTGTGAGTTTTTGTTAGAGTTGTTTTGAGAGAATATTTATATAATATAATAAATATATATATATATATATATATATATATTATATATAAATATATATATAAATATATATATATGTGTGTGTGTTGGCTGTTGGATATATGTATTTTTATATGGAATAAGTATATAATATAGAGTATTGAGATTGAATGAGTGATTGTTATATATTGAAATAGAGTTTGGGTTTTTGTGAGTACGTATGTTTTAAAAATAATTGTGAGATTAGTTTGTTTTGAGTGATTGTTTATGAGTTTGGGGTGTTATGTGTGTGTTTTTGTTGTGTGTGTGTTTGAGTGTGGATTTGTGTGTGTGTTTGTGTGTTGTGTGTTGTTGTATTTGTATAGTTATTTATATTTTTTGTTAGGGTGTGAGTAGTTGATTAGTTTTATTAGTGTGAGTATGTGTGTGAGTGTGTTGGTTATTTGTTGATTAGTTTTTTATTTGGATTTGTTTGATGTTTTTTGTGTTATGCTTTTGTTGTGAGATTTTTGGATTGTGGGTGAGTGAGGAGTTTTATATTATGTTTTTTTTTTAGTGTTGTTGTGTGTGTATGGTGTGTTTTTTGTGTTAGTGAGTTTGTTTAGTTTAGTGTGTGTGTGAGAGTATTTGAGTATAAGTGTGTGTTTTTTAGATGTTAGTTTGTTATTTTTTTGTGTAAGTGTTGTGATAGATGTGTGTGTGTGTGTGTGTGAATTATTTTTTGTGTGTGTGTGTGTTTTGTGTAATTAGTAAACATACTGATAGTTAAAATATTTTAAGATATAATATTTAGAAGATTGTGTGTTAGTTTTAAGACTTGAATATATAGTATATGTATAGAATATTGAGCTTTGTGTGCATGTATAGTTATATAGTTATAGATATGTGTTAGAGTTATAGGGATATGTTTTGGGTGAGTTTTTTTTAAGGTGATATAGTTTAGTGTGGAGATTAGAGATATATAGATATATATATATATTATTAGATAGTTGTTGTGTAGTAATTCTGTTTTTTATATTTTGATATATTATAGATAGAAGTGATTTAGTGTGATATATAATGGTAACATAGATATACATATACATACATATATATGTTTGTTTATATAGATATGTATATGTTGTTTCTTCCCAATTATTCAGTTTATCCGTTGTTC
>NW_028234409.1:38725230-38727730 GCF_977035675.1 Penaeus japonicus
ATTTTTGAAAACCTGGGGATTGGGTTCCCCTTTTTAAAGCGATTTTCCGTTTTACCCGTGTTGTTTTATCTCCTTTCTGAAAATATAGCATGCAATTGATCTACGATACTTTTGCAGTCATTTAGGACACTGGAGATGCCTAGCGATATGATTAATTCGAGTGTTGCCATGTTTGTTGTCACATCCTGGTGTTAATTAAGCCTGAGGGATGAGATGAAACAATGTATAGACGAATAAGAAAAGACATATCAACCAGTTATAGATATGATATAAATAATAACCATCCAAGCACTAGTAATTATTCTTTTTTTCAATTTCTACATGATCAAATTTCTATTAGCATATTTATACATCTTATTAATATATATATTTTTCTTATATATTAAAAATATATAAATATTAAATTTAATTTTAAAAACTAAAAATATTTATGTTTATTTATATATATTTCTATATATAATAATAAATATATACCCCAAAATTATATATTTATATATAAATATATTATAAATACCTTAATTGAAAGTAAAAGTATAAAGTTAAATATTAAATTAAATATATATATATTTTATTAAAATATATATATTAAAATAAATTTATATATAACCTATGTTTGGTGTGGTGTGTGTGTGGTTGGGGGTTTTGGGCGTATGTATGAAAAAAACACCTAAACACCACCAAACACCACACCACAACACCCACCACCAAACCCACCCCACCACAAAACAACCAAACAATACACACCCAAAAACACCCCCACCCCCCCAAAACACACCTTTTAAAAACCCAAACAAACCCACCAACAACCCACCCACTTCAAACACCACACACACAACCACCCCAACAACCACCAACCCCACACCCCCAAACCACCACACCACCACTACCCCACCAAAAACAAATACCACACACACCAAAACCCACACCACCAACCACAAACCCCCCAAACACCCACACCCCACCAAAACCAAACCAATAAACCAACCCAAACACAACCCCACCACCCACCCACCCCACCCCCCCCCCACCCCACCCACAACCAACCCACCCAAAACCACCCCACCCCACACAAAACCCCCCCAAACACCACACCCACCACAAACAAAAAACAAAAAACCCCACAACACACCACACACCACCCCACACACCCCACCAAACAAAACCACAACACAACAAAACAAACCCCAACAACACCAACCAACAACACCACCCACCCCAAAACCACAACCCACACACCACACACAACCACCCCCCAAAAACCAACCCCAACAACACACCCCAAAAAAAAACAACCAAACAACCAAAAAACACCCCCACACAACCCAAAAACCCCACACCAACCCACACACCCCAAACCCCAACACCCACCCACAAAACAACAACACCCCCCAAACAAACACACACACAAACAACCCCCCAACCAAAAAACCCCACCACCCCACAAACCATATACCCCACCCCCACCACCAACACCACCCCCCAACTCACACATAACCACCACAAACAAAACACACACACAAAACCACCAAACACACCCCCACCACACACACAATCCACACAAAAACCACAAAACCCCACCCCCACCCACACCAAAACCCCCCCCCAAAACACAACCACACCCACCAACCCCCAAAACAAACACAACCCCCACCACACCACAACAAACCCAACAACACCACCCACACCCCACAAAACACACACACCCCAAACACAAAACAACACACACACAACACCCCCACACCCAAAAACACACTACACACACACGCCCACACCCACACCACCACACACACCAAAACCACACCACCCCCACACCCACAAAACACCACACACCACACACACACAACCCCCCCAACCAACCAACACCAACACAACACCCACCCACCACACACACCCCCCAAAACACACACAACACAACACACACAAACACACCCACACAACAAAACCAACCCCCACACAAACACCAACACCCACAACAACAAACAAAACACCCACACACACCCCACACCACCCCCAACACCACACACCCAACAACACTACACACACAACACACCCAAACACACCCCACCCCCACAAACACACCCACACCACCACCCCACCCCCCCCCCCACACCCACAACAACCCCCCACACACCCCACCCCACACAACAACACACCCACACACACCACACAACACACCCAAACACACCAAACCCCCACCAAAAAACACAACAAACACCCCACCACCCACACACCCAACACACCCAACAAACACCAAACCACACCCAACACCCCCCACAAAAACCACAACACCCACACAACACCAACAACACACACCCACAACAACACGCAAACCCACACACAAACAACACACACACCCAAACACACCAACACACACACACCCCACCCAACACCACACCCACACCCCACAACACAACAAACCCCCCAACCACCCCACACACCAAACAACACCCACACCCCACACCACCCACAAACCACCCCCACCCCAAAACACAAAACCCCA
>NW_028234409.1:38732730-38735230 GCF_977035675.1 Penaeus japonicus
CACACACTTTCTCTCTCCTTCCGTCTGTCTGTCTCGCACATATTCTCTCTCCTTCTGTCTGCCTGTCTCACACACTCTTTCTCTCCTTCCGTCTGTCTGTCTCACACACTCTTTCTCTCCTTCCGTCTGTCTGTCTCACACACTCTCTCTCTCCTTCCGTCTGTCTGTCTCACACACTCTTTCTCTCTCCTTCCGTCTGCCTGTCTCACACACTCTCTCTCTCCTTCCGTCTGTCTGTCTCACACATATTCTCTCTCCTTCCGTCTGTCTGTCTCACACACTCTCTTTCTCTCCTTCCGTCTGTCTGTCTCACACATATTCTCTCTCCTTCCGTCTGTCTGTCTCACACACTCTCTTTCTCTCCTTCCGTCTGTCTGTCTCACACACTCTCTTTCTCTCCTTCCGTCTGTCTGTCTCACACACTCTCACTCTCTCTCATCCGTCTGTCTGTCTCACACACTCTCTTTCTCTCCTTCCGTCTGTCTGTCTCACACACTCTCACTCTCTCTCATCCATCTGTCTATCTCACACACTCTCTCCTTCTGTCTGCCTGTCTCACACACTCTCTCTCTCCTTCCGTCTGTCTGTCTCACACACTCTCTCCTTCTGTCTGCCTGTCTCACACACTCTCTCTCTCCTTCCGTCTGTCTGTCTCACACACTCTCTCTCTCCTTCCGTCTGTCTGTCTCACACACTCTCTCTCTCCTTCCGTCTGTCTGTTTCACACACTCTCACTCTCTCTCCTTCCATCTGTCTGTCTCACACACTCTCTCTTTCTCTTTCCGTCTGTCTGTCTCACACACACTCTCTCCTTCCGTCTCTGTCTCACACACTCTCTCTCTCCTTCCGTCTGTCTGTCTCACACACTCTCTCTCCTTCCGTCTCTGTCTCACACACTCTCTCTCTCCTTCCGTCTGTCTGTCTCACACACTCTCTCTCTCCTTCCGTCTGTCTGTCTAACACACTCTCGCTCTCTCTCCTTCCGTCTGTCTGCCTCAAACACTCTCTTTCTCTCCTTCCGTCTGTCTGTCTCACATACTCTCTCTCTCCTTCCGTCTGTCTGTCTCACACACTCTCTCTCCCCTTCCGTCTGTCTGTCTAACACACTCTCGCTCTCTCTCCTTCCGTCTGTCTGCCTCAAACACTCTCTCTCCTTCCGCCTGTTTGTCTTACACACACTCTCTTTCTCCCTCCGTCTGTCTGTCTCACACACTCTCTCTCCCCTTCCGTCTGTCTGTCTCACACACACACTCTCTCCTTCCGTCTGTCTGTCTCACACACACACTCTCTCTCTCCTTCCGTTTGTCTGTCTCTCACACACTCTCTTTCTCTCCCCTTCCGTCTGTCTGTCACACACACACTTTCTCTCTCCTTCCGTCTGTCTGTTTCACACGCACTCTCTCTCTCCTACCGTCTGTCTGTCTCACACACTCTCTCTCTCTCCTTCCTTCTGTCTGTCTCACACACACTTTCTCTCTCCTTCCGTCGGTCTGTCTCACACTTTCTCTCTCTACTTCCATCTGTCTGTCTCACACACACTCTCTCTCTTCTACTGTCTGTCTGTCACACACACACTCTCTTTCTTCTTCCGTCTGTCTGCCTCACACACACTCTCTCTCTCTCCTTCCGTCTGTCTGTCTCACATACTCTCTTTCTCTCATTCCGTCTGTCTGTCTTACACACACTCTCTCCTTCCGTCTCTGTCTCACACACACTCTCTCTCTCCTTCTGTCTGTCTGTTTCACACACTCTCACTCTCTCTCCTTCCGTCTCTGTCTCACACACTCTCTGTCTCCCCTTCTGTCTGTCTATCTCACACACTCTCTCTCTCCCTCCGTCTGTCTCACACACACTCTCTCCTTCCATCTCTGTCTCACACACTCTCTGTCTCCCCTTCCGTCTGTCTTTCTCACATACTCTCTCTCTCTCCTTCCGCCTGTCTGTCTCGCACACTCTTTCTCTCCCCTTCCGTCTGTCTGTCTCACACACTCTCTCTCTCCTTCCGTCTGTCTGTCTCACACACTCTCTCTCTCCTTCCGTCTGTCTGTCTCACACACACTCTCTCTCTCTCCTTCCGTCTGTCTGTCACACACACACTTTCTCTCCCCTTTCGTCTGTCTGTCTCACACACACACTCTCTCTCTCCTTCCGTCTGTCTGTCACACACACACTTTCTCTCTCCTTCCGTCTGTCTGTCACACACACACTTTCTCTCTCCTTCCGTCGGTCTGTCTCACACTCTCTCTCTCTCCTTCTGTCTGTCTGTGTCACACACTCTCTCTCTCCTTCTGTCTGTCTGTGTCACACACACTCTCTCTCTCCTACCGTCTGTCTGTCTCACACACTTTCTCTCTCCTTCCGTCTGTCTGTCTCAAACACTCTCTCTCTCCTTCCGTCTGTCTGTCTCACAAACACGCTCTCTCTCCTCTCCTGTCTCATCATACACTCTCTCTCCCCTTCTGACTGTCTGTTTCTATCTATCTCTTTCTTCCTCTTCTAT